>NW_016814470.1:1892578-1897106 GCF_001698545.2 Rhinopithecus bieti | reverse complement strand
TTTTTGAGACACAGTCTTGCTCTGTTGCCCAGGCAAACTCCTGGGCTTAAACAATTCTCCTGCCTCAGCCTCCCAAGCATCTGGGACTACAAGTGTGTACCACCATACCTGGCTATTTTTTTTTTTTAGTTTTAGTAAAGACTGGGTCTCATTATGGTATGTAGGCTGATCTCGATCTCCTGGCCTCAAGTAACCCTCTGGCCTTGCCTCCAAAAGTGCTAGGATTACAGGCGTGATTTCCAGTGTCAATGATACTGTCTTCTGTTGCACCCTGGGATTCCACGTGCAAAGTCTCCTAATTTCTTCCCCTTATTGGCAAGGGTCTATTATGGCATATTCCCTCCAGTGGGACATGGAAGAGCCAGCACTTGCTTCTCCCCTATCCCATTCCCCAGGGGAAAGGGGGCCTAGTCTCACTGGAGCAGGGGCTACAGAAGGGTCCTTAGCAGGCATCCTGGTGAGGAGACAAGACAGAATCAGCCCCCTGGGCTGCACCCCAGCACTGTGCAGCTCTGGGGCACCTTCCACACAGACTGTGGCACCAAATGGCACCACAGGAGTTGTGCGACACAGCAGCCCTCCTATTGACGTTTCGTTTGGGTGTCTCATCCTATTTCAAGCCCTTACTCAGCTTGAAATAATATGCAATTGGAATATGCCTGTTTCTTAAAGTAGAATAAATGAGAGCGTGTGAATAACCAGAAACCATCCCATCTCTACTTCCTGCCTGTGCCTTGTGCCATTGCCTGGTGGGTTTCAAAAGAAGTAAAGCCATGAGCACCTTTGTTCAAACCAAACTCTAGCTGGGATAGAAATCGATCTTGGCCCCTGGAGTCCTCTCCAGAGAATGCTTACAGCTCCAACAAGCACAGTTGGAGGGTCACCGCAGCAACCCTGCTGGCCCCATGCACTCTCCCTACCTCCCCACGGCCTCACTAGGAGGACCCCAGGCCTTCTTGTCCTTTCCCCTGCAGATGGTTAACCGAGAAATGGGCCTTGGCCAAGGCCTTTTCACCTTATATGTAACAGGATTCTACTCAAACTGGCTTCAGCAAAAAAGGCAAGTTTATTGGAAAAACAGAGGGGTGGGTTACAGCACACAAGGACTTCACAAGGCCCAGAGCCAAGTGAATCCAGGCAGCCTCTATCTGTGACTCTGTCTCTGTGTCTCTGTTTCTGAATTTTTGTCTCTGCCTCCCTCTGACTCAGGCTTTCTCTCTCTCACATTTGGGCCATCTGACCCCATCAGCATGAGGCCCCAGGTACAGCTTAAATAAATGATGCTGGCTGCTGGGGGCAGATCCCATCTCAGAGATGTGTCTGTACGTTTTTTCTGCCTTCTGGAGTCCACATTCTAGACCAGAGACAACTGACATGTTTGTACTGCAAATCTGAGGCTCAGGCCATCAAGGAGGGCTGCTTACTCCTGTGGGTAACGCGCAATTCTCCGTGCGCTGCCTGCTAACCCCACTCCTGCTTTTCCTGTGTGAAAGAGGGGGGAGCACATGGGATTAAGATGACATAATTACAGGTCTAACCCTGAATCCATTCGGATTTCTTCAATTCAACAAGCCACTCCCAGACTTTGACATCTTATCGTCAGTAGTGAATTATTTGCTCCGTACTTCACAACTGATCACTACACACCACACCTCGCCTGCGAATTCTCTTTCTGTGTGTCTGAAGGTTCAGTGAGACTGAAGGATGGGAGGTTGGGTCCCACCTCTGGCCTATACATATTGAAACGTTGTATATTTTAAATCACATATGGAGGAGCCGTGTGTGTGTGTGCCTGTGTGTGCATGTGCGTGTGTGTGCTTGTGGACGTGTGTAGGTGTGCTTGTGTGTGTGTGCATGCACACGTGTGTGTTTGCACTGCCAGACTGCCTGGAAGAGTTTTGGTGGATCAGTCCCTTGACCTCTGACGACTTTTCTGGGTGCAGATGGAGGGCAGGTGCCGGGACATTGGAGCAGAGGGAACCAATTATAGTTTTTTTTTCCCTCCTTCTCCTTCAAGGAAACTCACTTTTAATTTCCTTTGTGATTATCCTGCTTATTGCCAAACATAAGCTGCTGGCCGGCTCCCCTTTGATTCCTTCTTTCAGTAAGTCCCCTGATATGTGCTTTCTGCCCTTCTCCACCTCCTTTCATTTTTTTATGGTTTTATATTTAGTCCCAGACAGTTGAAAAATATGCAATGCGTGCAACCATGCAGGTCTCCTTGCTTGTTTGGGGTTGATTTTGGGCACTGGGTCAGCATCCTGCTGTTGAGGCAACTGGACCCCTTGGGATATGAGAGAGTGAGGCCTGAGAATTAACAGGCGCAATGTTCACGTCAAGGTCTGGGGACAGAGCAGACCCTGTGTTTGAAAGTTTGTATCAAAGTATCCTAAGAAGTCCTCTGATCCTTCCATCCCACTTTGTGCATCCTGTTGCAGTGTCTGAGACCGATGTTCATTCATTCAACAAGTACTTCCTGAGCCCTGCAATGTGTCAAACCTATAGCTGGTGCTGAGTAAATGCCATGGGCCCTGTTCTCAAGTAGCCTTCCTCCTTTTTAATTGCAAAGCCTAAAGAGAGGGTTATCCGCACCCTCATTATTACCTGATTAGTTTTCCAGATTTCTGGTTGCTGCTCAGTAGAGCAGAGCCTGGGACGGGGAGCAGGTGGGGTAGGCAGGGGCATAGCAAGTTCTAAGGACCTGGTCAGGGGTGAGAGGTCTGGCGTGCATGCATGAAGAAGGGCTGGGAAATCAGGAGGCAGCATGAGAGTGCAAGGCCCCCGGCAGGGTGTGGGGTCCCTGGCGTTAGAGAAAATTGAGGCAGAAAAGGCCTTGGAGATAATTGAGTTGATCTCTTTCATTTTCACCATGAAGACAGCTGGGCTGAGGGCCAGCCCTGCTGGTGAGGGGTGAGAAGCCCTTTCTTGCCCCTGCACTCTGGGTGTTACTTGCTAAAGTCCTTTCCTGTCTCATGTAGCTGGCATCTTCCTTTGTTCACAGACCTCAATTACGTTTAGCCCAACAGCGGGGAGAGCAGTGAGCAGAAAGGTCAGTCACATGGCGCCCCGTCTATGCTGACTTGATGGCCCTGCCGCTCCAACCGAAAACTCCCTGGGCTCCTGGACTCGGAATGAGCTGAGGCATGGAATTCCACCTGGGCTCCAGGTGCCTGGGTCACTGTGCTCTGATCGCTTAGATGACTCAACCTCTAGGACAAAGGCGGCTCCTGTTGCCGTGGGGAGCAGCTTGTTCTTGGGGGGCTTGACCCAGAACCCTTCAGAGTGGAGCCTGGTCTGGAGTGAGAGCTCAGTGACCCACTGAGCTCACTGGAGCACAATGGGCTATTTTTAGGGCCTGCCTCTCCTGATGCAGTCAAACACGCTGGCTGACCGTTTGCATCTGACGCTGTCGGCTGGGGGCCTAAGCAGCTTGTCGAGCCTCTGTTGCTTCCCAAAACCCACTGCCCTAGTTCTGCCTGTCATCTTCCTTTTGTTCTGCCTGCTTTGTCATCGGTGCTGGCACTGTTTCTCCGGGAGCTGGAGAGATGAGGTCTCAGCAAATATCATCGAGGTAGCAGCTTCCTATAGCAGTGCATTAATTTCCTGGGGCTGTTGTAACTAAGTAGCACTAGCTGGGATGGGTTAAAACAACAGAAATGTATTCTCTCACAGTTCTGAAGGCTGGAAGCCAGAGATGGAGGTGTGGGCAGGGCCGTGCTGCCTTGGAAGGATCTAGGGAAGAATCGGTTGCATTCATTCTCTTAGCTTCTGGGGTTTGCTGGTCATCTTCGCTGCTCCTTGGCTTGCAGCCACAACACTTCCATCTCGGCCTCTGCCCTCACGTGGCCATCTTCTGCTAGGGGTCTGTGTCTTTCGAGTCTCCTCTTATAAGGACACCAGTCATATTGGATTAAGGGCCCACCCTGCTCCAGCATGACCTTATCTTAACTTAATTCATGGCATGTACAAAGGCCCTACTTCCAAATAAGGTCACATTCTGGGGTACTGGGGATTAGGTGTTCAACATATCTTTCTGGGGGACACAATTCGACCCGTACCAAGCAGATTCCCACTGAGTGGATGGTGAGGGCGTGGGTGGATGCTCCACCCCAGGGTGTATGAACCCACCTGTTACCACATTCCCGTGGCCAAAAACCACCAAGGGACAGGGGCATCCAGGGTTTGTGGGGCTTCAGGCACATGCAGCTTGGGGACTTTCTTTAAGAAAAAGAATACAGGCTGGACGTGGTGGCTCATACCTGTAATCCCAGCACTTTGGGAGGCCGAGGCAGGTGGATCGCCTGAGGTGGGGAGTTCGAGACCAGCCTGACCAACATGGAGAAACCCTGTCTCTACTAAAAATACAAAATTAGCTGGGCGTGGTGGTACATGCCTGTAATCCCAGCTACTCAGGAGGCTGAGGCAGGAGAATCACTTGAACTCGGGAGGCAGAGGTTGTGGTGAGCTGAGATCACGCCATTGCGCTCTAGCCTGGGCAACAACAGTGAAAGTCCGTCTCAAAAAAAAA
>NW_016814470.1:1755566-1890061 GCF_001698545.2 Rhinopithecus bieti | reverse complement strand
ACTTCGAAAGAACAAAGCCTTCAGCATTTCAAGGCCAAACTTAGAAGGATTTTATTTTTTTTTTTTTTTTTTTTTTTGAGACAGGGTCTCGCTTTGTTACTCAGGCTGGAGTGCAGTGGTGTGATCACAGCTCACTGCAGCCTCGACCTGCAGGGCTCAAGCAATTCTACATCAGCCCCTGTGAAGGGATTAAAGTAATTAAAAATGGGTACACTTGGGGTGATGTAGAAAGGGTGTTGGGCTTGCAATTCTCTCACATTCCACTGGCAAGAACGTGGTCACGTGGTCACACTCAAGTACAAAGGTGTCTGGGAAATGTGGTCCACAGCTAGGTAGTTGTGTGCCAACTACAATATTATTACTCTAAGGAAGGGAAAAGGATTTTGGTGGACAGCTGACATTCTCTGCCACAAGCTAGATGTGCACACACACACAAAATCTTTAGGGTTGTGGTTGCCTTTAAGCTCTTCTAGGTTTGATTTGATTCAATATCAGATTAATAGTGACATACTCCAGGAAACTCAAAAAATGCAATAAGGGCAAGAAAGAGGGAACAATGACTCTTGTGTTTATCAGGCACCTACTACGCTCAGCTCCGTGCCATTGATTGAGCAAATATCTAGGAAAAGGCTTCACCCTTCAAGTTCAGTTAGTCCAAAACACACTTGGCAAATAAACAGCCCCTAAATCGTGTGTTTAAGACCAGGAATGCTATAGAAATTCTAGAGAGGAAGGCATCAAGATGGACTGGGATGGTCAGGGAAGGAAGGTGCTCTTGAGTTGGATCCTGGGACTTAATGAGATGGCACAGATCAGAGGCAAGTTGTTCCAGTGTGGAGTGGGGATGGAGGAGAGGAATAACATCTATCGGGCGCTTGCTGTATGCCATTAACAAGAGGTTTCAATTAATCTTCACAGCAACCCCAGTATCTCCCTTTTATAGATGAAGGATTGAAGTCATGGTGGGCTAAGCTCTTGACCCACAGCTTGATTGAGGAGCTGAGATTCGAACCCCAGTCTAACCCCAGGATCCTAGTCCTCACCCCTCCCTTTCCCCACTCCCCCAAATCATTTAGATCCAAATCTCCTGACTGTTTCTTAAATTAACGTTCTGTTAGTGTCTTGGGCTCATTGTAGATGTTTCTTAGAGGACACAGCTGGGTGACAGGACAAGGCTATGTGTGCTTATGTGGGTGTCTGTGAAAGAGGAAGACAACTTTAAAATTAGTATTTCATTACAAATGTCTCAGCATTGGTTAACTAATTTTTGCCAGGACTGTTATTGATCAAGCAAATAAATTCAACAGCCATTTGGGGGGAATAAAAACAGAGGAAGACAATTTCTAGCTGTTTAGCTTTGGATAAGCCATTTATCTTTCCTGGGCCTTAATTTCAGCCTCTGAACGATCTGTTTCATTGTCCCTGCACAGAGTGTTTGGTGAGGTTTGGATGAGGTCACAGATGACTGCATGCCTTGTTCATCACAGGGTACTGTGCACACTGCCAATGTGCTGGCGGGCCCCAAAGGCCAGTGAGCCATTGAATATCATTGGAAGTGAAATGGAAAGAACATAGAAAACATCACCCCCTCACTGTGTAAAACTGGGTGTCCCTCAGGAATCCTGGTGCAGTCGGTGTCATTATCTCCTAAGAAACACAGGGCCCAGATGGCAGGTCACAGAGGGCGGCTGGATGCATGCTTGAAACCTGGTGCTGCAGAGTGAGGGCCTCCCCAGTGCCCAGGACATGAGCTCCTGTGATGTGGCAAGCTCCTTGAAGCATGCTCCTGGCCCTCCACTAGCTCCTGAAGTGATCTGCCTGACCTTCCAGCCTTGAAGCTTGTGTGGTGGTAAATGTTACAACTAAATGGAAGATCTGCTTTCTATGGCAAGAGACAAGCTGTTGGATTTGTACTGTGCTTAATGGTTCTATATTATTCAGTCTCTTTGGTGATAAAGGACACAGGGCCTTGAAACATTCTCCAGAAAATGGGAGCTTATGGTGAGAACTGGCAAAGCCAAAAGCCCAGAGAATGAAGCTGCTTTTATTATTATTAGTATTGTTATTGTTTTTTTTTTTTTGGAGACGGAGTTTCACTCTTGTTGACCAGGCTGGAGTGCAGTGCCATGATCTTGGCTCACTGCAACCTCTGCCTCTCAGATTCAAGTGATTCTTCTGCCTCAGCCTCCCAAGTAACTGGGATTACAGGCATCCGCCACCATACCTGGCTAATTTTTGTATTTTTAGTAGAGACGGCGTTTCACCATGTTGGCCAGGCTGGTCTTGAATTCCTGACCTCAGGTGATCCGCCCGCCTTGGCCTCCCAAAGTGCTGGGATTGCAGGCATGAGCCACTGAGCCCGGCCAGAAGCTGTGTTTATGCCCATAATCTCTTTGCTCCTTGAAATACCCCTGCAAGTGGGCATTATCATTCCCATTTCACAGTGAAAGAAACTAAGGCATGGCGATGTGAAGCAATTTTCTCAAGGCTAGTTACGTGGTCTAGCACATAGTGGCACCAAATATGTGCTTTCTGAATAATGTTATATCTGATTTTTTTTTGTTTGATAGTGATTTTACCACGAGGATTTTACCATGAGAATTTTACCATGAGTCACAGAGGAATCCTATCCCAGCCACCATAGTTCAACTGAATGGGCAGAGTGTGGAGGCTGTTGGTCCTAGCCTGAACTTGAGATGGTCAATGTTAGTTGCAGATCTTGCTTTTCCCTATGCAACCTCTGGTTGCTAAGCCCCATGTGACGTAGAAGCCGTCCTGGAGTGCCAGACGGATGCCCCTGATTGCCACGGTGATCTTGGTCTCTGGCTGAGACGTGTCAGTTTCAGCCTCCATCAGAAGCCTGAGCACCGTTGCAGTCCTCCTATTTATACTTAAAACTTGGAGACCCAGGCAGGGTATATCTCCTTTCCACCACCTTTGAAAGAACTCTGTCCTCAGACTCCTGGTTTTTCACCCTTGCCTGACCCGCTCTTGCTCCGAGGCATCTTGTTAGATTTAATTGGTCAGCAGGCAGTATTGATTGCCATGGAGACCTCTGAAATGAAGTTAGGAATCTGTACTCATTTATGTTGGCTG
Source organism: Rhinopithecus bieti (assembly GCF_001698545.2). NCBI lineage: Eukaryota > Metazoa > Chordata > Mammalia > Primates > Cercopithecidae > Rhinopithecus > Rhinopithecus bieti. Next base: position 1,886,965 of record NW_016814470.1, on the reverse strand, counting down.
ATAAAAGGCCAACATAAATTGTGTGTTTCTCTTTTGTTTCTTGATGTAATAAAATATATATTAAAAAGAGAAAGCATCCTGGCCAGTGAGATGAAAGCTTTGTCAGGGTGCCCAGGGCAGATTGTTACAGGCTAGTCCCAGCCCCAGCCCCAGCCCCCAGCCTTGTTCTCTCTCTTTCTTTTTTTTTTTTTTTTTTTGAGATGGGGGCTCGCTTGTCACCCAGGCTGGAGTGAAGTGGTTGGTTCACTGCAACCTCTGCCTCCTGGGCCCAAGCTGTCCTCCTACTTCAGCCTCCTGATTAGGTGCACATCACCACGCCAGGGGAATATTTGTATTTTTTGTAGAGACAGAGTTTCGCTATGTTGGCCAGCCTAGTCTTGAACTCCACCTCAGGTGATCTGCCTGTCTCGGCCTGCCAAAGTGCTGAGATCACAGGTGTGAGCCACTGCGCCTGGCCTCTCCTCATCTTTTCTGGTCTTTAGCACAAGTGTTCAAGTCTACCAATCATTCAGCAAGGGTTTATTAAATGCTTAGTGGCTAAAGCCTGGGAAACTAAGCCTCCTGAAATGGGTCCTGGCCTCAAGGAGCTGACATCTGGGTCCTTGAGGAAACAAGATGCAGAACAATTGACAACCAGGTTAAGTGCTAAGTGGGGTAGAGGAGTTTTGGTGGTGAGGGAGCAGCCTGGCTATGACAGATGAAAAAAGGCTTAGCCCAGGGTCTTGAGTACATGAGAGGGGGCTCATGGAATGAGCTTGCATTTTGATCTATTCAATTTTAGTTTTGAATTCCAACTCTATTTCTTGTTAGCTGTGAGATCATGAATAAATCACTCAACCTCAACCTCTCTGAGAGTTTTGTTTTTTTTTTAAATTTGAGACAGGGTCTTTCTCTGTCTTCCTAACCTGGAGTACGGTGGTGCAATCTTGGCTCACTGCAACCTCCACCTTCTGGGTTCAAGCAATTCTCATGCCTCAGCCTCCCAAGGAGCTGGGATTACAGGCATGCACCACCATGCTTGGCTAATTTTTGTATTTTTAGTAGAGATGGGGTTTTACCATGTTGGACAGGCTCCTGACCTCAAGTGATCCACCTGCCTTGCCCTCCCTCTCAAAGGGCTGGGATTACAGGCATGAGCCACCACGCCCAGCTTCTGAGTGTTAGTTTTCTTATCTATTTCTATTTCATCTATAATCATGTCTACCTCTTGGGGTTGTAATGTGAATTTAAATGAAATCATGAATGTGACATCATTTGGTACACACAAGCTTAATAAACTTAATAAATAGCTTCTTTCCCAGCCTTCCCTGTATCAGTTATGATCAGGCTTTGCTGTGAGTAACAAACCCCAAAATATCAGTGGCTTAAGCAAGATAGACTGAAATGTATTTCTGTCTCACGTGAAAGACGGCAGGTATGTGGTGCAGGACTGGTGCTCTATGGTGTTAGGAACCCCAGCTCCCTCTAGTTTTTTGTTCTGTGTTCATGGTCTCCATTCCCAAGATTATGTTATAACCCAAGGAGGCAGCCCCAGCATCTCTGCATTGCAACTGGTAGAAAGGAGAAAGTTACGCTTTTTCCTGTTAAGGATACATTCTGGAAGTTGCACATGCTATTTCTATCATAGGGTCTCATCTAGCCCATTACCTCTTCACAGCAACCCCATTTTCTTCCTTTTAAAGTGAAGGATTGAAGTTAGGACAGGCTAAGGTCTTGTCCCCACAGCTTGATTGAGGAGCTGAGATTTGAACCCTAGTCTAATCCCAGGGTCCTAGTCCTCACACCGACCTCTCCCCGCCTCCCCTCAAGCCATTTAGATCCAAATCTTCTGACTGTTTCTTTTTTTTCTTTTTTCTTTTTTTTTGAGACGGAGTCTCACTCTGTCGCCCAAACTGGAGTGCAGTGGCCGGATCTCAGCTCACTGCAAGCTCCGCCTTTCGGGTTCACGCCATTCTCCTGCCTCAGCCTCCCGAGTAGCTGGGACTATAGGCGCCCGCCACCTCGCCCGGCTAGTTTTTTGTATTTTTTAGTAGAGACGGGGTTTCACCGGGTTAGCCAGGATGGTCTCGATCTCCTGACCTTGTGATCTGCCCGTCTCGGCCTCCCAAAGTGCTGGGATTACAGGCTTGAGCCACCGCGCCTGGCCATTCTGACTGTTTCTTAAATCAGCTTTCATTAGCATCCAGAATATCTTGGGCTCATTGCAGATGTTTCTTAGAGGACCCAGTAGGGTAATGGAACAACGCTATGTGTGCACGTGTGGGTATCTATGAAAGAGGAAGACAAGCAAGGGAGGCCGGAAAATACAACCTCTAATCCAGATGGCCCAGCTAAAACGTGGGGTACGGTTACTTTAGAAACAGGGGGAATTGGATATTTCCTTACCACCTTCTCTTTCCTTGACAAAGGCATTTTGGAGGCAGTAGAACATGAACTGGGGATTGAAGGATAATAGGATTCAGTTACCACTACTACCGTTACTAATGGTGACTGAATTATTTATATGGATCTGCATAAAAAATTACCCCAAAATGTAGTGGTTTAAGACAGCAATGAACACTTATTATCTCATACAGTTTCTGTGGGTTGGGAATTCAGAGCTCAGGCGTGGCTGAACTGTGTGGTCTGGCTCAGGGTGTCTCATGAGGTCGTAGTGAGGATGTCAGCCAGGGCTGCTGTCTCACAAGGTTCAGCTCAAACTGGGGCATCCTCTTTCAAGTTGGATTGTTCACACAACTCGCAAGTTGGCGCCAGTCATTGGCAGAAGGCCTCAGTTCCTTCCCACATAGGTCTCCCTGCAGGCTCCTGTGGCAATGTCCCTTATGACCTGGTGTCAAAGGTCACACACCATCACTTCCTACACACTCCATTTGTTAGAAGTGAGGCACTAAGTCTGTCCCACATTTGAGGAAAGAGGAATTAGGCTCTATCTTTTGAAAGGAGCAGAGTCAAAAAAACCGCCACAGTGGCTAACATTTTTTGAACATTTACAATAATGGCTGATATTATGCTAACCATTTTATATGCATTGTCTTAATGATGTCTCACAACAACCCATGAAGTGGGTACTGTTCTTATTTCCTTTATTGCAACTGAAGAAACTGAAGCCCTAAGGCATAAAGCACCTTGCCCAAACCCACTCTTTTGTTAAACAGCCAAGCTGAGATTTGAACACAGGCAGGCTGACTCAGGGACTTAACCACTACACCATTGTTGAGCAGGCAGGGAGACATTGGGGAGGGTCAGAGCTGAAACAGAATGGCAGGGCAGATGGAGGCACAGTGAGAAAGAGCTGACACTCTGTGCCTCCTAGACAGTGTCTGGAGTGGCCTGGACTTAACGTGCAGGGGTCTGTCTTCAAAAGTGAGCATGATAAAGAATAAGCAAGAAAAAAAAGGTTATTTTCCCAGGCTGGGGTCAGGTTACTGCTTTTCCCTCCTGCTTTTGGCTTTGTGGGCTCTAGAATGTCAGGAAAGCATTTTCCAGAGAGCTATCCTCTACTCTTGTTTTCCCTCCTAGGAACATGGAAATCAACCTAAAAATCAAGTCTTTTCAGAGGGAAGGGATCTTGTTTCAACTTATCCCCATTTTATGGATAGGGAAAGGAGACCAAGAAAGTGAAAGTGGTAACTGCAGTAACTTAGAGGCAGAGCTAAGACTAGAGCCCAAATCCCCTACCTCTCAGCCCTGGAGAATGATGAGCTAGTGAGAAGGAGAGAAGAAGAGCAAACGGTGGGAGAGAGACCTGGACTCAAAAGTCATCAATAAGTGAAGTCACAGGAATCAAAACAATGTAACATTGGTGTATGGATCAACAAACCAATCCATCAAACAGACCAGAAAGTCCAGAAACAGACTCATACTTATCTAGTTAATTGATTTGTAAAAGTACCAAGATAACCAGTGATAGCCTTTTCAGCAAAAGATGCTGGGACAATTGGATATCCATAGGGGAAAAAAATAAACCTTGACCCCTACCTCACACCACACACAAAAATGAAGATGGATCATTTGAAGATGGATCAAAAATGAAGATGGAATGTAAAAGCTAAAACGATAATGCTTCTAGAAGGGAACATGGGAAAAAATATCTTCACAACTTTGGGATGGGTAAAGACTACTTAGACAGGACAAAAATGCACTAACTATAAAATAAAAAAAAATATGGATGCGTTGGACTCCATCAGAATCAAAGATTCTGCTCTCCAAATGACATTCCTGAGAAAATGAAGAGGCAAGCTACAGATGGGGAAGGAATATTTATTTACATATATCTGACAAATAATCCATATTTAGAGTCTATAAAGAACAACAAGAACTCAATAATAAGGCCAACAATCTTATTAAAAAATGGGCAAAGGTCCTAACAGATACTTCACAAAGGAAGATATATGAAGCATATGAAAAAGTGTGCAACATCATTGATAATCAGAGAAATGCAAATTAACACCCACTGGAATAGTTAAAATTAATGTGCCCAACAACACCAAGTGTTGCAGAGGATGTGAGCAACTTTGCTGGCATGAGAGTAAAATGGTACGACCATTTTTGGAAACAGTTGAGCATTTTCTTAGAAATATACACCAAACTCATTGTGATGGTTAATATTTTGTGGCAATTTGGCTGGGATCAGGGATGCCCAGAGAGCTGATAAAACTATTTCTGGGTGCATCTGTGAGGGTGTTTCTGGAAGATATTAGCATTTGAGTCAGTGTACTGGGTAAAGAAGATCACCCTCCTCATTGTGGGTGGGCACCATGTAGTTGGCTGAGGGCCTGGATGAAACAAAAAGATGGGAGAAGGGTGAATTCTCTCTTTCTCCTTGAGTAGGGAAAGGAGAATTTTCTCCTGTCCTCAGGTATTGAAGCTCCTAGTTCTAAGCCTTTGAAATCTGGGACTTATACCAGTGGGCACTCCTCCCTGCCCACTCCCCCTTCCCAGGAATTCAGCCTTGTACTGGGAGTTACACCATTTGCTTTCCTGGTTCTCCAGCTTGCAGAGGCATATCATGGTACATCTCAGCCTCCATAACTGCATGAGCCAGCTCCTCTTGTACATCCATATATAATACTGGAGAACCCTTACAAATACACCCATGACTCAGCAATTTTACAGCTAGGTATTATTTACCCAAGAGAAAAGAAACATATGCTTACAAAAAGACTTGTACAGACATATTCATGATAGCTAAAACTGAGAACAACACAAATTGCCATGAACCAGAGGATGCTTTAGCAAATTGTGATACATCCTTGCAATGGAATATTACTCAGAAACAGAAAGGAATAAACTGATGTATACTGATATATGTAACATGTATGAATCTCATAGAAGTTTTGATGAATGAAAAAACTAGACACAAATATACTGAATGCTTTCATTTTATGCAGTACTAGAAAAGACATAATTAGCCTATAGTGATAGAAATCAGACAGTGGTTGTTGAGCGCATCAGTGGGGGTAGGGTGTGACTTTCAAAGGCACAAGAAGAAACTTTCAGGGCTATTAGAATATTCCATGTCTTCACTGGGGTGGTGGTTACATGAGTGTGTACATATGTCAAAATTCATCAAACTGTACATGTAAAATCTATGCATTTTATTGCATGTAAATTATACCTCAGTAAAAACATGTCTATAAAAAATTCATTATCAAATGCAACATTCCTCCTACATAGGCTGATGTATTGTTGTTGTCTTGATTTCAACACAAATCTTGGGTGACATAACTCATTGACTTAGAACAGGCTATTAAGGGAGCCAGGAGACATGCTGATGGGGTCATGAATTTGATCCTAGTGAGTGGAGGCAATTTACATTGCTGTCTTGAAGAACCTTGCATTTAGGTCCAGCCCTAGTATTGGGTGGTCACTCATGTGCTATAATTTTGTTGTGACCAGAAGTCAACCCATTCCAAATTCCTTTTCATACTGGAGTCTGAAGTCAGGTGGGTGAAGCCTTGCCTTTTCCCTGTCTTCTCTTCATGAAAGGAGTGGTAAGATGCTGAAACCCCACTTGGAGGTGTGAGTGAATGTATCAGAAGCTGTCCACCCAGGGCTGGCTACATAATTTGCAGGGCCCACTGCACAACAAACATGCAGGACTCTTGCATGTTTCACAATGAAATCATGAATTGCACGATGGTGTCAGCAGAATATTAAAACAAGCATGAGCCAAGGAAACTGGGTACACTGGGCAAGGATGGAGACACTCCACCAGTTTCAATGCTATTTTGGGTTGACCTCTGATGTGACCAGGAGGTGGATGTAGGCATATGGCACAGGGCGAATCTTCCTTCTACGGACCTCATTCATGTGCATCTGGCTTCTTTGCACACACTGTGCCCTGTGCTCAGCCCTGGAAATAGAAACCATGGGTCCTGCTTTCTAGGAACTCATGGTTTCATAGGAGAGGGTCACCCAGGAATATGACAAGCTTCAATATGTGGTAGAGAGCCCTCAGTGCCACCAGAGATGCACGGATGGTGTCATATCCAGATTGGGAGTAGCGGAGGCAGTCAGGGAAAGGCTCCTAGAAGAGGTGGTATTTGATTGGTCATTCGAAGGATGATCCAACTGGCTATGAGGAGTGAGGACAAGGCATTCCTGGCGGAGAGAGAGAGAGAGAGAGCAGAGTTGGAGTGCTGGGAGAGCCCCGAGTGGGTGTGGGATGTGGAGGAAATGTTGCTGTAGCTGGGGCACAGGCAGTGTGTTTGGGAATCAAAGGCTCTGTCTCTCCCTGTGGAAGCAAAGAGAGCCAGACTCCCCTCTACCTGGACCACAGTGATGAGGCTGCAGAAAGAGGCTGTGCTTTGTTGGTTGGCCACTCTCACCTGGAATGGGGCGGGATGGGGTGGGGTGAGGAGACTGATGTGAGAGTGTGGGGACATTTAGATATTATTCTTGGAGGCTGTGGGGCTCCTGAATGGTGGAGAGTGGCCAGTAGTGGAGGCACCAGCAATGCTATTCTGGCTGGACAGTATCTGGACATGCATGACTTTTATCTCTGCCCTTTGCCGGTCAGTCTCCCTGGCCTTCCTACCAATTCTGTGAGCTCTCCAATGTCCTCCTGGTAGATTATTTCTGGCTTAAGTTAGCCATGATCACTTTCTGTTGTTGGCAACCAAGAAACCTGATGCAGGATGGTCAGCTGGAGCCAAATGATGAGAGACTTTAATGCTGGCATAAGGAGGATGGCAGACAATGGGGAGCCATGGGAGGTGCATGAGTGAAGCAGAGCCTTGATCCACAGATCCAGGAAGAGTCACTGTAGAATGAAATGGGGAGGAACAAGACTGTGGGGGGTGGCAGGCAAGCTGAACCAGGGCAGTCACAGTGACAAAGGAGGAAATGGCACTGAGACAAGGGGCTCAGGATTGACAGGATTTCACAATGGGCTGGATGTGGCAGGACAGCAGGGATGACTTTTTGCAGAGAATACACATTATGGCATGTTTCATCTCTGGTCTTCTGAATAACTGGCTCATCTGTTTCAACTATGGATTTGGGGGAGGTTATAGACCAGGGGTCCCCAACCCCTGGGCCACGGACCAGCACAGATCTGTGGCCTGTTAGGAATAAGGCTGCACAGCTGGAGGTGAGTGGCAGGCCAGTGAGCATTACCACCTGTGCTCCACCTCCCGTCAGATCAGCAACAGCATTAGATTCTCACAGGAGCGCGAACTCTATCGTGAACTGCACAGGCAAGGGATCTAGGTTGCGTGCTCCTTATGCCTGATGACGTGAAGTGGGCCAGTTTCATCCTGAAACCATCCCCCACCAACTCCTGTCCGTGGAAAAATTGTCTTCCACAAAACTAGTCCCTGGTGCTAAAAAGGTTGGGGACTGCTGTTCTAGACCAAGGGGTGCTGGCCTGCCTCTCCAGCCTCAGCTGGGAGGTGACTTCCCCTCAGAGCTGTGCTCTGGAATGAGCAGACAGGAGGGCTTAGGAGCGATTAGCTTCTAAGGGGAGGGAAGAGAGTGATCCTTACTTCCTCTTTAATAATATATGTCAGTAGGTAACGTTTTCAATATGTCACTGTATTTGCAGCTCTGGTCAGCAGGTCGCTATCATTTTTGAGCAATAAACAAAAGACTGCTTTTAATTACTTCTGTGAAATTGCTCGACCCACGCATGATTAAATATTCATTATGTAGAACGAGACATTTTCTTTGTATATAGATCCATATTAAATTTAGCTGGCAACCCACTGACCGAACAGCACTAATAAATTTCTAGTAATGGGCTGCAGCTTTTCCTGATTGCTCCATCTCTTCCTTCTCAGTCCCTCTCTAGGTCCCTGTCGCTTTCCTGGCCTGGCTATCTCTGTTCCTTCCTTTTGGAAATTGAGGTGAATCTAGTCCTGGCCTAGCTATGTCTGTTACCTTTTTGGGAAATTGAAGTGAAACTTACATAACATACAATTAACCATTTTAATATGTACATTTAGTGCATTTACAATGTTGTGCAACCACTACCTCTTCCTAGTTTCAAAACTTTTTCATCACCCCAGCAGAACACTCCATACCCATTAAGTAACCGCTCCCCAATTCTTCCTCCTCCCATCTCCTGTCAATCACTAATCTGTTTTCTGTCTCTACAGATTTGCCTATCCAAGATATTTCATATAAAAGAAAACAGCAGGGCATGGTGGCTCACACCTGTAATCCCAGCACTTTGGGAGGTTGAGGTAGGTGGATAACCTGAGGCCAAGAGTTCAAGACCAGCCTGGCCAACATGGTGAAACCCTATCTCTACTAAAAACACAAAAAGTAGCCCGGTGTGGTGGTGGGTGACTGTAATCCCAGCTACCTGGGAGACTGAGGCACGAGAATTGCTTGAACCTGGGAGGCGGAGGTTAAAATGAGCTGGGATTGCCCCACTGCACTTTAGAGCAAGACTCTGTCTCAATTAAAAAAAAAAAAGAAAAATCATACAATATGTGATCTTTTGTATCTGGCGTATTTCATGTAGCATAATGTTTTGGGTGTTAATCCATGTTGTAGCATGTATCAGTACTTAATTCCTTCTTATGGCTGAGTAATATTCCATTGTATGGATATACCAATACTTGATTATCCACTCATCAGCTGATAGATCCTTGAATTGTTTCCACCTTTTGACTATTATGAATTATGCTGCTATGAACATTTGTGTACCAGTTCCTATGTGGACATACGTTTTCGTTTTTCTTGGGTATGTACCCTAGAAGAGGAATTGCTGAGTCATGTGGTAATTCTATGTTTAGCACTTTGAGGAACCACTATACTATTTTCCGCAGCTGCTGCACCATTTTATATTCCCACAAGCCATGTTATGAGGGTTCCTATTTTTCCACACCTTCACCAACACTTGTTATTTTCCATTTTAAAAAATTGTTGGTTGGGTGTGGTGGCTCACGCTTGTAATTCCAACACTTTGGGAGGCTTAGGTGTGCAGATTACTTGAGCCCAGGAGTTTGAGACCAGCCTAGGGAATATGACAAAACCCTGTCTCTACAAAAAATAGAAAAATTAGCTGGTGTGGTGGCGTGCACCTGTAGTCCCACCTACCAGAGAGGTGGAGTTGGGAGGATTGCTTGAGCCCAAGAGGTTGAGGCTGCAGTAAGCCATGGTTGCACCACTTCATTCCAGCCTGGGTGACAGAGTGAGACACTGTCTCAAAAAACAAACAAACAAACAAACAAACAAACAAACAAAATAGCCATTCTGCTGGGTGTTAAGTGGCATTTCATCGTGGTTTTGATTTGCATTTCCATAATAACTAATGATGTTGAAATTTTTTCTTCCTTGTTTTTGGAGACAGTCTTACTCTATTACCCAGGTTGGAGTGCAGCAGCGCGATCTTGGCTCATTGCAACCTCTGCCTCCCAAGTTTAAGTGATTCTCGTGCCTCAGCCTCCTGAATAGCTGGAATTACAGACGGTGCCGCCATACCTGGCTAATTTTTGTATTTTTAGTAGAGATGGGGTTTCATCATGTTGGCCAGGCTGATCTTGAACTCCTGAACTCAAATAATCTGCCCACTTTGGCTTCCCAAAGTGCTGGGATTACAGGTGTGAGCCACCATGCCTGGCCAAAAATTTTTTCAAGCACTTTTTGGTCACTCATGTATCTTTTTTGGAGAAATGTCTATTTGAATCATTTGCCTTTTAAAAATTGGGTTGTCTTTTCATTGTTGTAAGAGTTCTTTATATATTCTGAATACTAGATCTTTATCAGATATACAATTTGCAAATATTTTCTCCCATTCTGTATAGTGCCTTTTCACATTCTTGTTACTGTCTTTTGGTGCACAAAAAATTTTAACTTTTATGAAGTCAAATTTACCAATTTTTATTTTATTGTTCATGTGTTGGGTGTAAAATCTAAGATTCCATTGCCAAATCCAAGGTCATAAAGATTTACCCCTATGTTTCCCCTAATAGTTTTATAAAGCTTTAACTCTTTCATTTAGGTCATTGATCTATTTGAGTTAAATTTTGAGTATGGAGTGAGGTAAGGGTTCAACTTCACTGTTTTGAGTGCGGTTATCCAGTTGTTCCAGCACCATTTGTTGAAGAGACTCTTTCTTCTTTTGTTGGAGACATTCTTTCCCCATTGGCACCTTTATTGAAAATTCTGCCATCTTTGTCTCATTCAACTTCCCTGTCTCCATCTTTCTCACTTTTTGCAGACTTACACTTACATCCACATTCCTTACCTATTTTCTTGTGATTGTAGTATTCCATGGGGAAGGGAAATGATGGAATTTGGGGGAGGCCTGGGGAAGTACTCAGTCAAAGGAGGGATGCTATGGAAGGAGTGAGGCTGGCATCAGTTGCCAGCCAAGTGCTTTGGCACAGAGTGGCAGAGGGGGCTCAGGGCTGGCATGGGAGTAAAAGTAGGACTGAGCTCTCCTTTTAACACCAGATCAAGGCTATTATAAATATCTGAGCAATATTTCATTATACTCGGAGTCCACATCTTGATTTTCCATTTCCATTAGACCTTGTGGAAAATTAACTGTATTAAATTAATATATGATTCAAATTTTTTGAGTTTCTTTTTTCTCATTCCCTCTATTTCCTCTCTCTTAACTAATTCATTATTCCATGGTGACCACATAGCATTTTGGGCAGCTGAACTGGAATTCATTTTAATGCAGACCAGGTATACTATTTACTGGCTTAGCTAGGGGCGAGTAACACCAACTTTCTGGGATTCAGTTTTCTCATTTGCAAAATGAGGAATGAATGTGAAAGTATTTTACAAACTGCAGCACAAGGATTTATTTTTATAATAATTATATTACAAGTTATTTATTACTGTTTTAAAGGCACAGGGGTGGAGAACTCAGAGCTGCAGAAAATCACAGGGACTTTTTCTTCAGTGATCTAGAATGCCACAGAGCAGTGATGTGGATATGACCTGAAACTGAGACCCTCATTGCCATTCAGGCCCTAGGGGCTCTGTGCCTGTGCAACCTCTGACTTCCTTTATGGTCAAAGGGCTCTCAAGATTATCAAGTTCTACCTGCATATTTTATAGGGGAGGAAACTAAGGCCCATGGAAGGGATTGTCTAGGGTCCCACAAGCATCAGTGATGAAGCCCATCTTCCCATCCAGAGGCCTGACTCCCAGCTCAGGGCCCCCTTCTTCCTCTTTAGACACGCTGTGGCTGCATTGCTTATTGCGTATTCTTATCATCACCTTCCTGGGAAGCTGGTATCTCCCAGGGTACAGAAAAGAGATGGGGCCACTGTGGGCCCAGTGAACTCAATAAGAGCCCAAAGGCTACCCACCCCCTGCCAAACTCCAATTATAGCTGGAGGGGAGTTACTTTAGTAGGAGCATGTTTGGGGCCTAGGGTATGTGTTCTTTTTTCTTGGAGACAGTTTCACTCTGTCACCTAGGCTGGAATCCAATGGCATGATCTTGGCTCACTGCAACCTCTGCCTAAAGGGTTCAAGAGGTTCTTGTGTCTCAGCCACTTGAGTAGCTGGGATTACAGGCACGCATCTCCACGTCTGGCTAATTTTTGTATTTTTAGTAGAGACATGGTTTTGCCATGTTGGGCAGGCTTGTCTCGACCTTCTGGCCTTGAGTGATCCGCACGCCTCAGCCTTCCAAAGTGCTGGGATTATGGGTGTGAGCCACTGCACCCAGCCAGGTATGTGTTTTTTAATAAAATATTCCAGGCATGACAAACCATGTACCCACCACCAAGCTTAAGAAGCAAACAGGAAAAAATGAGCTCGGCAAAGTTGCAGTTTACAAAATCAGTACACAAAAATTAGTTGCATTTCTATACACTAATAATAAACAATCTTAAAAGCATTAAGAAATTACGATAGCACAAAAAATACAGTGATGAGCCACATAATGACATTTTGGTCAACAATGGATTGCTTATGTGATGGTGGTCCCATAAAATGATGATACTACATTTTTCCTGTGTCTTTTCCATGTGTAGTTATGTTTAGGTACACAAATATTTACTAGTGTTACTGTCACCTATAGCATTTAGTACAGTAACATGCTGTACAGGTTTGTAGCCTAGTAGCAACAGGCTATACCGTATAGCCTAGCTGCGTAGTAGACTATACCATCTAGGTTTGTGTGAGTACATGCAGTGATGTTTGCACAATGACAAAATTGCCTGATGACACATTTCTCAGAACATAGCCCCATCATTAAGAGACGTATGTCTGTACTTAGGAGTAAACTTAACCAAGGAAGTGAAACACTTATACACTAAAAACTCCAAGATGTTGCAGAAAGAAATCAAAGAAGACATAAATAAATGGAAAGACATCATGTGTTCATGGACTGGAAGACTTAATGTTGTTAAGATGTCAATACCTCCAAAAGTGATCTACAGACTCAATGTAATCCCTACCAGAATTCCAATGACATTTTTTGCAGACATAGAAAAGTCCATCCTAAAATGGACTATGAAATCTCAAGGGACTCCTGATAGCCAAAGCAATCTTAAAAAAGAATATTGCTATCCAAGAAGATGTTAAATATATAATTACATTTTAAAAAAGAAGAACAAAGGTGGAATTCTCACATTTCCTGATGTAAAAACTTAATACAAAGCTATAGTAACTAAGTCGGTGTAGCAAAAAGGCAAACATACAGACCATTGGAATAGAAGGGTGAGCCCAGAAACAAACCTTCACATATATAGTCAGATGATTTTTGGCAAGGGTTCCAAAACCATTCAATATGGGAAGAACAGTCTTTTCAACAAATAGCACTGGGAAAACTGGATATCCACATGCAAAAAAAGATGACATTGGACTCTTGCCTTACATCATATACAAAAATTAATTTAAAATGGGTCAAAGACATAAACATAAGAGCCAATATAAAAGTCTTGGAAGAAGATATAGGGAAAAGCTTCAAGATATTGGATTTGGCAGATTTCTTGGATATGACTCCAAAAGCACAGGCAACGGAAGAAAAAAATGATAACGTGAACTTCATCAAACTTAAAAACTTTTCTGCATCAAAGGACACTATCAACAGAGGGAAAAGGCAACCCATGGAATGGGTTTGCAAATCACATTTCATATCTGCCAGTTATATATCTGAGAAGGAACCCATATCTAGAATGCATAAAGAACTCCTGCAACTCAACAATAACATCAACAAAACAGCCCACTTAAAAAGTAGGACAAAGACTTGAATAGATATTTCTCCAAAAAAGGTATACAACTGGCCAATAAACACGTGAAAAGATGCTCAATATTACTAATCATTAGGGAAATGGAAATAAAAACTACAATGAGATAACTTGTCATACCCAATTAGATGGCTACTATAAAAAATCCCCAGAAAATAACAAGTGCCGGTGAGGATGAAGATATGGAGAAATTTGAATCCTCATGTACTCATGTATTGCTGGTGAGAATGTATAATGGAGCAACTGCTGTGGAAAACAGTATGATGATTCTTCAAGAAATGAAACATAGAATTATCATATGTTCCTGCAATCCTACTTTGGGTATAAAACCAAAAGAAGTAAAAGCATGATCTCAAACAGACATTTGTACATCTATGTTCACAGGAGCACTATTTACAATGCTCCTATGAACCATTTTTGTTGTTGTTGTTGTTGTTGTTGTCTGTTTTTTGAGACGGAGTCTTGCTCTGTTGCCCAGGCTGGAGTGCAGTGGCGTGATCTTGGTTCACTGCAACCTCCGCCTCCCGGGTTCAAGCGATTCTCCTGCCTCAGCCTCTTGAGTAGCTGGGATTACAGGTGCCCACCACCACACCCAGCTAATTTTTGTCTTTTTAGTAGAAATGGGGTTTCACCATGTCAGTCAGGCTGGTCTTGAACTCCTGACTTTGTGATCCACCTGCCTCAGCTGAACCATTTGGTTTTACAACCAAAATATGGAAGCAACCCAACTGTCTACTGATGGATGAGTAAACAAAATAAGGTGTATCCATACAATGAAATCTTATTCAGCTTTAAAATAGAGGGAAATCCTGACACATGCTACAACATAGATGAATCTTGAAGACATTATGCTAAGTGAAGTAAGCCAGTCACAAAAGGACAAATATCATGATTCCGCCTATGTGATGTACTTAGAACAGTCAGATTCACAGCAGCAGAAAGTAGCATGGTGGTTGCCAAGGGATGGAGGTAGGGGTAATGGGGAGTTATTGCTTGATGAGTAGAGAGTTTCTGTTCTACAAGATGAAAAGAGTTCTGCAGATGGCTGGTGATGACGGTTGCACAACAATGTGATATACTTAATTCTACTGAACTGTACACTTAAAAATGGTTAAATAATAAATTTTATGTTATGCATATTTTACCACAATTTAAAAAATGATAAAAGAAAGAAACAAGCAAAGGAGGAGTCCATTCTTGGATCATGGCGTCCTCTCTACGGTATTCTTCCGGAGCTTATGGACATGAGGGTTGGCTATGACAGTAGTGCTTGCTGGGGAAACTGAGTCTGGAGGCTCCTGCAGAAGGGATCAAAGGCTTTTGAGAAGGTGTTGCCTCCCCTGGCAATCCCAGGGAGATGTAGGCTCTGTTGGGCCTCCATGACCCCAACTCTAACCTCTCAGCAGAGTTCACTAAGGCTTGGGTGGACTGTAATTCCTATTCTTGTGTCCCCACAACAAGCTTTTTGGAGTCTTCCTACCCTCAGAGGATTATAGGAAGATATGTGGAGAGGGTCTCGGTTTCTTGCCACCCACAGCATGCAGACCAGAAGAGCAGTGAGAGGAATCAGGGTGGCAGATGTGTGTGTGTGTGTGTGTGTGTGTGTGTGTGTGTGTGTGTGTGTCAGAGAGAGAGACAGCGCGTGGTGGGTGGGGGGTGGGAGGGAGAGAGAGAGAGAATTCAGAGGATTTTGGAGACCATCCCAACTCCTGTGAGCCCATAGAGATTTCTGGATCTTTCTTCTGTCCTATCCTATGGGGTTAGGTCTTGAGTGAATTTAAGGGAGGTAGCTGCAGGCCTTGTAAATTTGGAAGTGGTTGGTGAGTGGACACACATCTCTGGATTATTCCTTCCCAAGACAGGAAGACAGGGACCACAGGTGTGTTTTCCTGTACAGCAGGCACTAGCCACATGTGGCTGCTGAGCATATGGAATATGGCTAGTGAGACTGAGGAACTCAATTTTCAACTTTATCTAACTTTAATATATGTTTACAAACTAATAGCCCAGTTACTGGAAAACTTTTAAACACGTTTGAAACAATTTGTGTATGTGAGTTTGCTCCCTCATCAAGAAGTATCCTTTTGGTCCAAATACAGATCAAGTATTTCCAGTGAGAATGTAGTATCTGAACTGAGATGTGCTGAAAGTGTCAAATATACATCAAATTTGGAAGATTCAGTATGAAAGAGTGTGAAATATCTCAATAAGTTTTTGTATTGATGATATGTTGACATGATCATGTTTTGAATATATTAGATTAAGCAAACTATTGTTAATATTGATTTCACCCATTAAATTTTTTTTTTAAAAGCAACTAGGCTGGGTGCAGTGGCACATGCCTGTAACCCCAGCACTTTGGGAGGCTGAGGCGAGCAGATCACTTGAGCCCAGAGGTTTGAGACCTGCCTGGGAAACACAGCGAAACCCCATCTCTACTAAAAATACAAAAAAAAAAAAATAGCCAGGTGTGGTGGCATGTTCCTGTAGTCCCAGCTATGCAGGAGGCTGAGGTCGGAGAATCACCTGAGCCCGGGAAGTCCAGGCTGCAGTGAGTCATGATTGCCCCACTGCACTCCAGCCTGGGTGAAGGGAGTGAGACCTTATCTCAATAAATAAATAAATAGGCAGCTATTAGAAAACTTAAAATTACATGTGTGGCTCACATTATGTTTCTCTTGGATTATGTTGGACTAGAGCGTCCCAGGGAAGCTCAGGTTCAGATCAGTTGGGAAACTTGCCTAGTTAGTAAATGGCAGAACCAAAATTTCAACCTAGTTTTCCAAAGCTGTAGTGCTTTCTTTTTTGGTTAATTGGAAAACAGTGGGTTTGATCGAGGACCTCTGACAAGCCCCATCTGGGAAGGAGGCATTGGTTCTCACCCTGGGCTCTGTGACCAAGGCACTGCTCCAGGAAAGAGGCCTGAGAGAGGCTGGTGGGCAGGGCCAGAGCTCCCCCACCCCTTGTCCCTTGCCATACAATCACCAACCAATTCCATCAGAGAGCTGTGCTTTTATGATTTCTCTTATACACGGGACCTAACTAAGATTTCATTTGAGAATGCAGTTCCTACTTAAAATAAAAAAGATTGAAAATCATCTGTGAAGAGGGAAGCCTTTAGACTCGAACAGACCATATACTTGTGAATTGTTGGACTGTGAGCAAGTTAACTACTTGGGTCCTCAGTTTCATCATCTGTAAAATGGGTGTTGGTGATAACTGTCCTGAGAGATCATGATGGTAATGAAATAATGAAGGATCTAATGCATGGCTCATAGCATGTGTGCAATTAATGCAACTCCTCTGTCTTCTCCCCTCAAGACTGGCCCTGGACTCAGTTCTGACTCGTGTGTGTGTGTGTGTGTGTGTGTGTGTGTCCGTGTGTGTGTGTAGGTGGTGAACTTTCCCTAGGATTTTCTTGCCTCATATTTTCCTTATTCCTGGA
Organism: Rhinopithecus bieti; assembly: GCF_001698545.2. Lineage (NCBI taxonomy): Eukaryota > Metazoa > Chordata > Mammalia > Primates > Cercopithecidae > Rhinopithecus > Rhinopithecus bieti. Next base: position 1,869,851 of record NW_016814470.1, on the reverse strand, counting down.
ATGATTTGCTTTCAGTGGTAGTTTCATATTCATCTACAGACATGGAAGGACATGGCAGAATGAGATAAAAAGGGGGATGAATGCTTCTAAATATTGCCTTTGTGATTGTATTCAATTACATGGACTTTTTCTTTGCCTGTTTGATGAGAAAGGTGATGAGAAAGGCAGGCCTGCAGGGGGCAGCACATGGCCAGTACTTCACTCACGAGGGACTGGCTCATGGGACCCCTGGCTTTGCAAGAAATCAGAGCCTTCCCAGGCATAGGGGAGCCTTGGGGATTTCTGGAAGGAGCCTCAGTTCTGGTGTTGAGATATTTATTATGCCCTGCAAGATACTGATGCTGGTGGAAATTAGGTCCTTGGGCTTTTTGGTCTCCTGGCCTCTGTGGTCCAGTCAGCCTCTTCCGCTATCCCTCAAGGATCACTTCTACAGTCTCATAACTTCAGGGCTGAGAGGGACTTAAATGGTGATCTAACCCTAACATATGTTACCAATACAGGAGGCAACCAACCTTGCAAGGTGGGGATGTGTGTATCTCCCATCTTACAGGAGAGAAAACAGAGGCTTAGTGAGGTTAAATGACTCTCACCAGGTCCCACAAGTAAGAAGTGATGGATTAAAGCTCTTTTGTTGGAAGGCATCAGAAATGACTAGTCAGTTTAAGCAAAGGAGAGGAATATAGATCCCGGGGGATTTCACAGAATGGCAAGAAAATCAACTAATGTGGCCTCCATAGGTGGGGCCCAGGGTAGCTCAAGATTGGCAGCAACAGTCTGTGGCTCTTTCTGTCCTGAAACTGCTCTCAGGAATGAGCACCAGCCCCAGTCCAGCCCAGACCTAAATTCAGGTTGCCGGGATAGAGGTTCTAGATGGACCCACCTGGATCACTCAGCAGTGGTCAGAGGTCAGGGTTACTAGCATAGATTTGGAGGATTTGTTTTGAGTCCTGTAGTGAGGCCCTGACAGGAACACCACAGGTGTCAACACCTGGTCGATGTTGGTCTTCCAATGCTCAGCCAGGGCCTCTGCTCTGTGGCACAGTCGTGCTCTCCAGTAGCTGCAGGCTAATCCCAGCTGTAAGGTCAGCCGAGGAAACGAGGAAACAGAAGGTGCTATTTGCATTTTAATAAGGAATCCAAGAGACCAAAGGCCTCTGGGTCCTAAAAGACTGGTTTTCTCAAATGGTGCAAAGTCCAGGTATTGTAACTGATGGGGCACCAGGGGTAACGAGCCCTCCCTGGTACTTCCCGTCACACCCACACAAGCGTGCCGTCAACTTCTAAAGTTCACCTGTTCTATCTTGCTGCCCCTTGTTCCCCAACTCCTTTCCATCTCCCTCTCCAAGGATTCAGTAATATGTTGTCTAGACACTACTGCTGCTGTTTCTCCTCCATTAATCCATTTTAATTGGAAAGTTATCATAATGCAAACTCTCTTTGGTATTATTTGCGGATCTGCATTATTAGAACCTCACCAACTCGCTTTCCCAGCAAATTAAACTTGCTATGGAAGCAATGAGATCAGCTGCTCATATTAAATCAGGCCGCACGTTGTTAAGCGGGGCTGGGAATGGGGCTTCCTCAGCTGGGTGGGGCGCCATTGCTGGAGGCGTTTACAATGGCACCACTGTTTTTATGCTGGGGATTTGGCCTCTGTGCTTAGTTCTCTTTTTTTGGCACTGTGTGTTGGAAATCAGAGATGGAAAGAAAGAGGGGACAAAAAACCCTCTGGTGGTATTTGGCCTCTCACCCCAAACCCAGAGCAAACAGCAGTGATCAGAATGCACATGGCCCTAACCCCGGATGAATTACAAAGCATATTGCAGTAGTCCTAGGAGCCTTGTGAAGTAGCGATGATCAATCCCTGTGTATGCAGCTGAAATTGAAGCTCAGAGAAGGTAACTGAACTTACTCGGGGTTGCACAGGCAACACACAGTAGACACGGACTCTAAGCCAGGTCCTCTACGTCTAAACCAGATGGCCCGAAGCGATGAAACGCCAACCAGAGTAAGCAGACCCTTTTTACAGATCAGATCGTGGAACGGATTCATTTCTAGCTGATAGTATGGAAAGCAGTTAATAAATGACCAGGTTTCCTATTTGTGGATTATCACCACCTCAGCATCTAATTTTTCCCAGTCACCCACTCACTAGAATAACATGGTTGACACTCTTGCCTGCCCACCCAACAGCCATTTCCCCCTCTTCCCCTGCTACCCGAAACCTAATTTTGTTAAGGCAGAAATGTGCCCAACCTCGGAGGAAGACTCATGATTGGTCTAGTCCAGTCACAAGAGTCTGTTTCCTCTTGTCAGTGATTGGGCTAGAGGCAAACATGTGACTCAGTTCTGGCCAATTACACCTAAGGGAAAGACTGCCAGTGACTTCTGGGAAAAACTTGCTCTCTGATGGTGGCAGAGCAGGGAAGAACCTTTGCTTGAGTTTCTCTCGTCCAGTGTGGGCAGTATTTGTTGTAGTTAAAAAGTGCCCCAGTTCTTTGACCTTGCTTTCAAAGGCGAGGCTATTTCTCCTCCTGCCGAGCGTGGGCCACACTTGGAGACTGGCTTTGAATGAAGAGAATGCAACAGAGGTGAAAGTGTGTGGCATTCGAAGAAAGGCCGTAAAAGACATTGGTGTTTCAGCTTTGCTCTCGCGGCTGTCTGGCTCTGGGGGAAGCCAGCCACCACGTCATGAGGACACCCAAGTAGCCTACGGAGAGGCGCACGTAGGGAGGAGCTGAGGCCTCCTGCCAGCAAGCAGCCCTAGCCCATCAGCTGTGTGAGTGAGCGAGCCTCTTTGGAAACGCATCCTCCCGTCCCAGTCCAGCCCTCAGATGGCTACAGCCCTGCTAGCATCTTGACTGCCGCCTCATGAGGGACCTCAAGCCAGAACCACCAGCCACGTGGTGCCAGAATTCCTCATCTGCAGCAACCGTGTGAGATCATAACTGTTTATTGCCTTTTTAAGCCACTGAGTTTTGGGGTCATTTGTTACTCAGCAGTAGATGATTAATATGCTGTCATACAACTGTCTTGGAACCAGGAGGGGCAAGACTGAGGACAGAAGCTGCTGTGGTAAAACTGGCAGAGAGATGGAATCTGGATTCCTGGTGATGTGAGCTAGGGAGCTGCCCAGCCAACCCTGGGTTGCCTATTTTGGGACTTTTTGTTACATGAGCTGATAAGAACCCTTAATTCATTGTTAGTCTGGGGTTCCATTATTTGTAACCAGCTTTTTACTGTCTCAGCCTTGGGGGAATATGTGATCCTTCCAATCACATTTGGTGGCCAGCAGAGGTCACATGGTCTCCACCCACAGTCACATTGGGATGGAGAGGAGGGAGAGAGGGCCCTGCTAAAGGGCTTAAATGCTGCACGTACATTTGCATGTTGAGATTTAATAGAAGCCTTCTGGAGACACAATGCCTCCTTCCAGGGACGGCCTAATTGCAGAAAGTCGGGCACTGTGATGGGCCTGGGGGCTCTTGTGACCCTGGGTAGGCAATTGTCTGTGTGACAGTTGAAGTGACGGTATGTTAATAGCTTCTCGATGAAAGGCTCAATCTCAAGGGGTTCATGTTTCTCAGCAGCCAAGACAGCGGGTCTCTGCAGCAGGTGGTTCTCAAACGGCATCCTATCAGCATGGCCCCAAAGTAACCGAAAGCTGCTCAGACTGTCCCGCTCTCCCCGATGCCCCCCACCTAGATGAATTCCAAAGGAGGAGGAACCAATGAATCTGTGATGGATATTACCCTTCCCCATTAACTCTACAAGTTAGTTTTCTTCTTTTTCTTTATTTTTTCTTTGTGACAGAGTCTCGCTCTGTTGCCCAGATTGGAGTGCAGTGGTGCGATCTTGGCTGACTGCAACCTCTGCCTCCTGGGTTCAAGCGATTCTCCTGCCGCAGCCTCCTGAGTAGCTGGGATTACAGACGTGTGCCACCATGCCCGGCTAATTTTTGTACTTTTAGTGGTTTTGCCATGTTGGCCAGGCTGGTCTTGAACTCCTGGCCTCATCTGATCCACCCTCCTTGGCCTTACAGGCATGAGCCACTGCACCCAGCCTAATTTTCTTCTTGAAACTGCTCTTTCCTCACCTGCAGCATAGGCACGGTCACACCGTGAAGGCAGCATGCGGAGTTCCTGGCAGAACTGCCAGAGTTTCAAGGGTTCTCAAGAGGGTGTCCCAAGCACACAGATCTAGGGAGAGATCTGTGACATCAAGTCTCTGGGGGAAGGGCCTGGGGTCAGCATTTTCCTATACACCCTCCAGGTTATCCTGGCCCACTTTGCATGTTTGAGAGCCACTCAATGATCTTGTCTGTCCCCTAGGACAGCTGTCGCTGTAGGCAGGGCAGTGAGAATGACCCACATGGGGAGCTAAGGAAGCGGAGGCACAGTCCTGCTGGCACCCGAGGGCAGGGTCGGGGCTGGAATCTGATTACCTGCCTCTTTTCACTGTCTGCAGTGACATTTCTCACCCTCCTAGAAGGGGGCAGGAAAGAAGGGACCCCAGGAAACCCAGGATCAAGGAGTGTTTGTAACTGGGGGAAGCAGGAGCCCTCACTCATTCCATTCATGGCTGTCAGCTCCTGGTTGTCCCCCGGCCCATATTCCTGGTTCTGGGAATATAAATAGAAAATGAGAAGCGTTTATGTAACACTTCATATGTACCTGCACAATGCCTTAAGCACTTTACATCCACACACTCAATGAATGCTCACAATTACCCTATGAGACAGGCACTGTTATTATCCCCACTTTACAGATGAGGAAACTGAGGCACACAGTAAACACTGAAAGTCCATCCAGACTCTCAGCCCCTAAAGCTGCTGAGTGGGCATCCCCTTGGGGTACTTCCAGTTGAACCCCTTTATTTTATAGAGAGAAACCGTCCAGTGAGAGAAGGGCCATTCTGAATCATACACGTCCATGGCAGGGCTGGGCCAGGTCCCGGGTTCTGGCTGCTGGGCCATGCTGCCTACCTTGGAAAGGGGTGCTTCTGGGCTCTTGTGACCACAAGGCTCATTACCAATGCTGCAAATTGAATGAAATAGCTGCTCAGTTACATATTAATAACAGATTTGTTTGTCATTAAGGCAGCATTGTTTCATAAAATTAGTTTAGCTGAGCGTAATTACCTTCATATAAAATTCCCCCTTAAAAATTACTTTGATAAATCTAAGCCAATTAGGTGGTGTAAAGACTGGGGTGCGTGGGGTTTGGCTCTGAGCTTTCATTGGGTCCCTAAAATGACATTCCCGGGTTGGGAGTTCAATTGCCAAAGACCTTGGGTCATCCCTCTGTGGACCACTTGAAGGCCCAGTGGAGAACATGTAACTCAGCCTCTCTAAGGCAAAACTACAGACAGCCTTGGATGGTCCCTTTTGCTAAACTCAAAATAGTGTTCCTCCTACTGAGGGCCTGCGTTCTCTTGCCACCCTGCCAGCTTTTCACATTTCTTCCTTAACTCTGGGGCTTCCAAGTTGTTTCTCTGCTTATAGATTTTCAATGACTCCTGATTGCCCATAAGCTATGATCCCAAATCTTGATCGTATTATTCAACGCCCTGCAAATCTGGCCTCATATTAATTTAGCGAAAATGATTACCAAATGAGGGATCAGGAGACTGAGGTCTTAGATCCAACTCTGGCCCCAGCTCATGCTGGGTGTTCTCAGACAAGAAGCCTTACCTTTTTAGGCTCCCTATTACTTATCTGTAATGGGAAGCACAGTATTTTCCTTCCTAGGCGGTAGTGAGGCGCTCAGGAGATCATGGCTTTGGTGCTTTATAAACTGCAGACCCCCATCCAGGCCCCACTTTTGCTCTCTCCGCCTCCCCAGCAGCCGTCTGCATTCTCAGCCTGGCCACTCAGCCTACTGTGACTCGGGATTGACTCTGGGTCTACCTTGTTGCTGGGACCACACGTAGCCCTTCCTGGAACATCTGTCCTGCTCCTTTCTGATTAGTTGGCTTCTTGTTGTTGTTTGAGATAGTCTCTGTTGCCAAGGCTGGAGTGCAGTGGCATGATCATAGCTCACTACAGCCTCGACCTCCCACCTGAGCCTCCCAAGAAGTTAGGGATACAGGTGCATATCACCGTGCCCAGCTAATTAAAAAATGTAGAAACTGGATCTCTCTATGTTGTCCAGGCTGGTCTCAAACTCCTGGCCTCAAGCCATCCTCCTGCCTTGGCCTCCCAAAGAGCTGGGATTACAGGTGTGAGCCACTGTGCTTTACCTTGGCTTGGTTTTTAAGTCCAATCAATACCCTCCTTTCCTGTGACCCTCCCCTGACTGCTCTTCAGGCTCCAAGCCTTCTCCCTGTCAGTTCCCTGAGTTTGCCCCTGAGAATGTGTCCCCAGACAGGGGTGGGGAGGAGTGTGTGGAATCACACCCTACATGGTTAACTTCCAGGACTCTCTTTCTGCTTTTACAATTGGATTCTAGTTTTGTCATTGTTTCTATAAACAACTCTCTGTGAAAATCTGCTCTAGAATCAAAAGATGCTTATGCCTGCCCTGGATGGAATCTCAGAGATTAGCAGGCCCAACTTCCTCATTTACAGATGGAGAAATGGAGTCACAAAACCACTGAGTGGCAGTGCCAGGTCTGGATCTCCCATCTCCTCATTTCCAGGCTGGAGCTCACCCCCGACCTGTGTTTTCCATTGATTTCTGCTTTGCTGCAACCCCCTTTGGCTCTTCCTGAGCCTGTTGGTGATTTCCTGAACAACACTGTTTTTACCAGATGCCTGAATTTCAGCCCCGAGGAGGTGCTTAAGGGGAGTTATTCAAGCAGAAAAGCTCAGGTTAGATCCATAAATCTTTGCTGCACAACTTATAGGCCCAGATCCCCAAATGGCCCTGAAGGAAGGCAGTGAAAGGAAAGACTGCTGAGTACAGCGTAGAGCTGTATAACTCCAGGGGACACCATTCACAGACTGCCACACCTCCTGGCATTGCACAGTGTACAGCCTGCAGAGCTGTACACTGTGCCCTGGGGCAGAGGATCAGGAAAGATCTAGGCAGGCATGTAGGAAAAGAATCCAGTTTAAACTACAGGGAGGTGGCTGAGACACAGAAGGAAGTGGGGCAGACACTCAGGTGGCAGAGGACAGCCTCTTATCATAGAAACCCCTGGATCCATCTGGCTTGTCATGAAGAACAGCTGGGTCTTCAGGCCTCAGTTTTCTCATTTGTAAAAGGGTGAAAACAATCTGTACTTCATAAAGGCATGTAATGAGAAAATAAATGTCAACGTGTTTCAAAAGTAGAAAGTGAAATCTGAAAGCTGGGGGCGATGTTAAAGCAGTGACTGGATGTCGGAGCACAGGGTGTCTGGGAATGGGGAACCTCAAGGATCCCTTCCCCTCTGTTCCAGCCCGAAGCCCTGGCTGTTGGCCTGGGAGGAGAAGACCCCATTTCTGAGTGGAATTCCAGCATCCACCCAGGAAGCCAGAGCTTTGGTGACAGTGGTGTGTTGAGTGTTTTGGGGGTGGCAAGAACACTGGCCTTGCTTCCTCTGCAGAGAGAAGGGAGGACATGCCCCATTTCCCTCAGTTTCCCCTGATGCGTTCACATTCCCAAGACTCATACTACTGGGGTGGCCCCTCCTGAAAGGCTTCACCAGTCCCCCAGCCAGCGGGCTTGGGCAGGGGAGGGGGCTCGGACACAGCAGCACACACAGACTGGAAAGTTCTGAAAATACGCCTCCTGAGCACTGGCCCCCTCCTCGGTCCCCCAGCTCCCTCTAAAGCCCCTTTTGAAGGGGACCTCGGAGCTCTAATGAGTTGAGAGCTTTTATGGGAGCCCAGGCAAACCAATTAGGTTTGCTTAAAAATATTGTATTCATTAGCATGAAAATAAAGCTGAACTTTTTAGAGATAATTGCATCTTTTAAAATGTGGTAGTCTTTGTCTGGGCTTGTCTCATAAATATGCATGCTGCATAATCCTTTTGGAACCATGGTCGCAATCATGAGTAACACACAAATGCATCCAGGGTGTTAATATTCTGACAAGAGTGGGGCCTCTCGGGCAGGGGGTGCCACCGGCGGCGGCCTCCAGAGGCGTCCCTGTAATCCCCAGCTGCAGCCTGCACAGCTCACGGGAACAGAGCCCAGTCCGGGCTCCCTGATACCATAGACCAGGGCTCCAGTTCTAAATCGCTCCCTTTTATGCCGCTGCCTCCAAGGGTGGGTTGGAAGACTCTGAGGCTTTGCTCAAAATGCCGGGAATGGTGGCACAGAGGTTGAGCTCCATTTACAGCTGGGGAAATGGAAGCCCCGGGGGGTTAAGTGGGTTGCCAAGGTCACCCCGCATGGATAGGACCAAGATGAAGCCCAGTTTGCCATGGCAGACTGATGCTTGTTATCTGAAGTCAGGCGAGGGCCCCTGCCAGGGAAAGGACTGCGTTTACATTTAGCAGGGAAGGGATGCATTCCAGCTTGGTTAGCCTGGGTGGCTGGGGGAAGGGTTGGCATCTCTAGCCCCACCCACTGCCTTTCTGTCAGCTAACCTCTAAGCCTCCCCAAATAACATGCCACCTAAGTTTAAGGAGTGAGCTTGCTCCATCCATCGGTGCAGCTTCAAGACAAGTCCTCAGCTCCACCTTCCCAACCAAGAATGCCCCTCAGCCCTTCTGGGTAGAGATTCCTCAGCTATCACTGGTCCCTGTCCTACTGGGCTTCTTTAATTTCCTCCTACCCCACTTCCTCCCAAATGCAAAAGCTTTATAAGATTAATATCCCCCTTCTTGATGGAACACTAGGACTGGCCCCAGGGAAAACTGAGCTTAGTGAAGTTTCTTTTCAGCAAACATTTTCTAAGTGTCTGCTCTGTTCAGGGCCCAAGCTAAGCTTTATGGGGCTACAGAGACAGTAAGACGAGGCATCTGCCTGCCCAAGCTCACCATCTATGGGAGACAGACGCATTTGTCACTACTGCTGATAGAAGGCAGGCTGCTGCCTAGGCCTGAGCCCCGGGCTCCTTCCAAGGGCATACTGTGGGGGTGTGGGGAGGGCTGACTGGGGCCAGGGCAGCTGGCTTTTGAAGAGTGAGTGGGATTTGGGCAGGCTTTGGGGAACACCTTGAACAGAGGAAGGTGTAGGGTTTGGGGTGTGTTTGGCAACATCTGAGCCTAGTTTTTCTTTGCTACTTTCTCATCTCCCTCCCGAGGCTCATCTGTCCTGTGGCCAGGTTCTTAGCTGTCCCCTGGCTTCTCCTCCCTAATAGCTTCTCAGGCCTTGGCCAGACCTGCCAGGACTCCAGAGTTACCTCTCCTTCCAAATAGGAAACCATCCAGATGTCACCTGTGCCTGATGGGTTGAGAAAGTGTGTCATATTTATTTATAGCCTATCCACTTCTATCAAAAAACTTATTACACTGAACCACATGAAACTGCCCATATTCAGCCATTTTGGAATAAAATGGTGATTGTAGCCTATATGGAATGCTTTTTGTGTTAGATGCAGTATATGCGTGATTGCATTTCATCAACAGGGAAAACCTATGAGGAAGATACTGTGGCTACCTCTCCCCTATTGTACGGACTGGAAAACTGAGGCATAAAGAACTTAACTTTCCCTGGTCTTGTGGAGTGAGGTGTCCCGCCTAGGCTGCCTGAGCCACATGGAAGTACAATGAGACAAAAGGCACAATGGGTTGGAACCTCAAAATGCAGAAGAAAGACAAAACTCCACGGCCGGGCGCGGTGGCTCAAGCCTGTAATACCAGCACTTTGGGAGGTGGAGACGGGCGGATCACGAGGTCAGGAGATCGAGACCATCCTGGCTAACACGGTGAAACCCCGTCTCTACTAAAAAAAATAAAAAAAGTAGCCAGGCGAGGTGGCAGGCGCCTGTAGTCCCAGCTACTCGGGAGGCTGAGTCAGGAGAATGGTGTGAACCCGGGAGGCGGAGCTTGCAGTGAGCTGAGATCTGGCCACTGCACTCCAGCCCGGGCGACAGAGCGAGACTCCGTCTCAAAAAAAAAAAAACCAACTCCAGAGAGGTAGCTGGGAGTAGAAAACTGCATCCAGTGACCGACTGAGGGATGTTTTGGTTGAAGGCAAAATATGATTCTGAGCCTCCTAACAGAAGAGGCAATTGGTGGTGGCGGGCAGGGGGTGGGCACGGATCAGGGAACAGGCTCATTGTGTTCTCCCTGACTGTAGGGGCCTGCCTGTGCAGTGGGACTGCTCCCAGGAGAGGTCCTTAAGGTGCAGTTTCGCTAAGGGGCATGATGAATAGCGTAAGGTACACATCATTGGCCCCAGTTTTTAGAGAAAGAGCAGAGGTTATATTGGGGAAAGGCAAACCATAGTGTTAAGGTCGGAGATTGGGGGAAACATTTCTGTTTAGAGGAGGGACACCAAAGGCTTGATCCCCAGAACACAACTTCCTGGTGATCTGACTTAACGTAGGGATATAATCTGGAGAACCGAGGAAAGGCCTGAAGTGCAAAGTGCTTCTTCTATTGTCAGATCCGAGTTTCAATCCCTGCTCTGTAACACATTTGGTGGGTGGCCCTAGGCCAGTTAATTATGTCATTTTATACCAAGGTTAAGTGACACTAGAGCCCTTTTATTTCCATGCTTAAATATTCCAGAAGAATTTGTATTGTAATAATAGGACTTTTTTAAAAACTGAAATTGATTTCTAATTTGTGAAGTCAGGTCTGGGTTCATGGAATGAGGTTGGGCACTCCACTGAGCCCTCTCATTGCCAATAAGGCTGGCATATCCTGGTCTTACTTGGCTCTTAGGATTCATTAAAACTCTGTTAGAAACGAGAGTTATAACTCTATTAGAAACCTCACACAACCAATGTATCATGAACATCTTTCCTTTTTTCTTTTCTTTTTTTTTTTGAGACGGAGTCTCACTCTGTCACCCAGGCTGGAGTGCAGTAGCGTGATCTTGGCTCACTGCAGCCTCCGCCTCCCAGGTTCCAGTGATTCTCCTGCCTCAGTCTCCAGAGTAGCTGGGATTATAGGCGCCCGCCACCAAGCCTGGCTAATTTTTTTTTTTTTTAGTGGAGATGGGGTTTTTCACCATGTTGGTCAGGCTTGTCTTGAACTCCTGACCTCAAGTAATCTGCCTGCCTTGGCCTCCCAAAGTGCTGAGCTTGTAGGCATGAGCCACCACACCTGGCCATCATGAACATCTTTCTATGACCATAATTACAACACTGCCTCTCGTTTTCTAATGACAACACAGCATTTCATGACATGGATATGTCTGATTTCTTAAAGCAATATATGTATTTTTCTGCATTTAAAAGAATTTTGTACCAACAGTTCTGTAATGATCAACATGGTGCATGTATAATAATATCATTGAAAATATTGCATCAAATAACATTTTATATGATAGCATTATGTATATATATTTTATAGTATTTTTTTGTAGAATTTAGAAGAATTGGTGCATTAAATTTATGTGCATTTAGCACGTTGATTACTCTCAAAACAACAAAAAAGGAAAAACTGGTTTACATTTCTAACAACAGTTTTGAGGAAATGTATTTCCCCAAATCCTCTACCCAAGGCTATCTACCAGGTACCCATTTTTCTGCATGTTGAATCTTCTTATTAATTTCCAGGTACTCTTTGTGTATTACGGATATTAACTTTTCATCAGTTACATATGATGGTACAACTATTTTCTCTGTTCTGTCACTTTATCTTCATTTATAGATTATTTTGCCATGCAAAAATTTTACACTTTTATGCAATTAAATCTGTAATTCTTTTCTCTTATGGCTTCTGGGTTTAATGCCTTGAATAGAAGGCATATTCCTCTCCAAGATTATATATAAAGAACTCTTTCCTCATACTTTCTTCAGCTTAAAAAAAAATCATTGAAAATACTTCTTTTGTGGGGAGGGGGAGGGGGATGAGATGGTGAAAGCAGTGTGTGGTTAGTGTCCTCTTCACCAGATATTTCTGGTTTTCTTCACTTTGTAGCCTGGGGCAGGATTCACATCTTGTGCTCCTTGCGGTTGGCTGGGGCCGTGGGACTAGTTCTAGCCAGAGTTGTGAGCAGAAGTGATGGGGCTCTTCAAGAACGGGTACTTGATTGTGGATTCAGGACTTTCTGGTCTGTGTCTAGACCTTCTCTGGCAGCGTCTGAGATGGTGGCTTCTCCGTCAGCCTGGCTCCTGTGTGATTTCAATGTCCAATCTCAATGAACATGTATCCTGAGCCAGAATCAGCTTTCACTGTGGTGAGTCACTGAGACTGGGGGGATATTTTACCACAGCATAGCGTAGTCTATCCTGGCTGATACCAGAAGGGACCTAACTTTTGCTTTTTCCCATATAGATGGCTGGTTATTGACTTTCCTTTTTTTAAGCAGCCCATCTTTCCCTGCTGATATAAAATGCCATGTTTATCATGTCCCCAGTCCTCATAAATACACAGGAATATATATCTGAACTCTTTAGTCTATCCCATCAACCATTCACCTATTCTACTTTCATACTAATTGACGAAGCTTTATGACATATTTTCATATTTAGCAGAGCGGGTTTCAAGCTTATGTTGTTTATCCTTATGAATTTACTCTTCAGACAAACTTCAGAACTAGTTTTTCAAGTTTCGTAAAACCTCATTAGGATATGGGTGGGAATTACATTGAATTTCTATATTAATTGGAGACTTTCTGTCTTTACATAGCAAATCTTCTTCTTATTTATTTTCATGTGTTAATTAATCCTCTTATATTGTTCAGAAAAATTTTTCTGAGCTCCTACTGTACACCAACGCATTTTTCTAGCACCAAGGATAAAAGACACAATCCGTGCCACCTGGTACTCACATTTAGGGGGAGATGGACAGACCATTGACGGTGGTCCTAAGGGAGGAGGCACACAGCGCCGTGGGAGCCCAAAGACAGGATGCAGCAAAGCTCAGTCTCACAGTCTGAAGACAAGTTGGCCAGGTTGACGGGCAGGTAAAGGCCCCTTTGGGCCATACCAAGCAGCTGGAAGTGCGTGACTAGGAATTCCAGGTGGGAACATGGCAGGAGATGAAGAGGAAGGTAGGGGCCGGTTCATGGACTTGATACCCTGAACAACAGGGAGCTGCTGAAGGGTTTTAACTGAGCCTGACCCCATAGCCTTAGTGTAGCATATATTTGGGGTATGATCTGTCAATTTAACTGGGAAAAAGAACCCTGTAATTCCTATATTTAATCGATTAACCAATTTGGAGCATAAACCAAGTCAAAGGATATCAAATCAAATGGCTAAGAAAAAAAGGACTAAAGTCTGAAGTCTAGAAACTACTAACATTTATTGAGTGCCTACTGTGTGCCAAGAATTTTCATAGGATAGTGTTCATGTTGTCAGTGTATTGTCAGGTATTTTTACATAATATAAAACCTCACAATAACCCCATTGTCCAGGTATGATTTCTACTTATCGATGAGAGAAATGAGGTTCAGAGGTTTTTAGGTGATTTGCCCCAAGTCCAAAAGCTACTTAGAGGCAGAGCTGGGATTGTGCTGCAGATTTTGTGTTTCCAAATCTGGGAGTCTTTCTGCCTCTCTACAGCTGTGTGTCCTTATAAAAAGGATATAGTTCCCAGCCTGGGGAAGAGAGGGAAGGCTCGTTCTTGGCCAAGTTTCATTTAATTTTCCATCAGTAGGTGTCAACTGTGAACTAGTCAGAAATGCTAAAATAACAGCTTAAAAACATAGGAACAGAAATGGAAATGTAATTTTAGCGTGCCTTACCAGCCCCTCCTGAAGATAAGTGCTGCTTATGGAGTATCTGTTACAGAAATGTAACACTTAAGGACTAAACTCACAGGAGTTGCTGGCGATGTGCAATTTAGCAACTTGGGCTGTTAAAGAAGAAGGGAGGAAAAAAAAAAAAAAAAAAGAACCAACTCCACAAGCAGAAAATTGAAAACAAAAGGAAATGGAGAAAAAAAGCAACATAGCGTTTCTGCCTCTGGTTGTAGTTCCTCCTAATGGCCTGGGAAATAGCTTGTTGGATAAAAAAGCCTTGCCTAGGAGAAACATTAACTCAGAGATGGCGCACTTGATGGAAGGGAGGCTGGATTTAGCCAATCAGGCATCAAGGCCTTTGACTGGTAAATTAGCAAGTACCTTTCAGCCCCTGTGATTAGCCAGGTGTGGAGCCAGGCCCAGTGGGACTCCAGGATGAGGGGCAGTGGCTGGCATTCTTCCCTCAAGGGATTTGCTGCTTGAATTGGGGTGCAATATCTCCTGGAACCAATGAACTGATAATGCAAATTCAGGACAAGAAACGGATGTGTACAACAGGGACCTCATACTGCTGCTGACGGAGGGAGGGGCACAGCTCTGGTATGGGAGGGTGCGGGAAGGTGACTTGGAGAGGGAGCATGGGGCTACAGCTTAGGAGTGAGGATCGCCCTTCATCTCAGCTCTCACCCTCATTTACAGTGAGGGACAAACCATTTCACCTCTCTGAGTCTCAGGTTCTTCACACGGAACAGCAGAAGCTTTATCAGAAGGTTTCTAAGACCTTTCCAGGCTCTGACACCTATGATTTTATGAATTAGAATTTGCATTAAGGTTCTTCAGTTGCCAGTGACAGAAATCCAGTTGCATCCAGCTTAATTTTAAAAGTGGCATTTGTTGGTTTAGGTAGTTGTGAAGCCCAGAGGTAACTCTAGGTTCAGGCATGGCTGGATCCAGGGGCTCACAAAGGATTCCTTGGGCTGTCTCCCCTGGTTCTGCCTTCTTCTCTCTGTGCTTGCCTATCATTCCACTGTAAAGGGATAGTCTTATTTAATAATTCCAGTGGACTAGCCCCTAGGAGCTCAGCCCCATCCAAACCACAAGGAATAGGTTTCTTCCAGAAAAGAAGGCCTCAGGCACCAGCTGAAAGGGGACAGGATTGATGTGGGCAGGCAGAAATGACAGATGCTCTCCATATGGCCCTTGAATGTATTTCAGGTCAGACAGAACAAGCAGGGGAGGGGAGGAGCTTTCCAAGATCTACAGGGTCAAAGTTGTGCCTTAGGCCTGGTCAGAACATTCGTGAGGCCCAGGGTAAGAGTACACACGGAGGCCACAGACCATATGTCTCAGTATTAAAAAGCCATAACTCACACTAACAATCTGTTAAATAGCAAAGGTTTATCTGCTTATCTGGACACATGTGCCTTCATAATGACCTGGAAGGTGGGTTCCAATTTAGAATTTTCAGAATCCTTGGAATTTTGCACTGGAATGAGATGGAGCAGGGAGAGGCTGTAGCGCATCCCTTCTCTTCCCACCCCTGAGTGCATCCACACTGTGTGGACCCCTCAGCCCACACATCCAAGCACTGAACACAGTTCCAGTAAACAGCTGGCCAGGGTGTGCATGTGAACCCTCTGTTCACCCTCAGCAGGGCCAGCTGGGAGAAGATTGGTGAGGGCTCTGGAAGGGGCCTGGGTCCAGTTGAGCAGTGAATCCCAGATACTGGAGCATGGTCTTCAGGTGAGAGGGTCAGTAGACTTTGGGCTTAGCCCTACAGATGCTTGTTGCAAAGTGAGGGGCACGGCTGGAGGAAGGGTCAGAATGGGGCTGATTATAGACTGGGTCCAGAGCAGGAGCCCGCTTGCCTGAGTGAGGATGGCCCAGGTGGTGTTACAAAGAAGAGGGCTGGGAAATAAAACTGAAGAATACGTTTGGGCTTAAATGAAGGAGAACTTGGACTTTAGGCTGTGAGATTGGACTTGTTCTATGGGCAATGAGAAGCCTTGAGGGGCGGGTCTCAGCAGATGACCATACCCATGTCCAGAGTGACCCCATGGTCCTGCATTTGGGACTGCTGCCCTCCCTCATACCCTCTGGTACTTACAGGAGCTCCTTGGATTTAGGGCTCCTCGAGATTCAGCTTTGATGTGAGGACAAGTCTTTCAGGGGAACCTTTCCCTGGATTCCAACTCCTGCCTCAGACTCTTCCTCTCAGAGCCCCTTGGGTTCCCTTCATCACAGAGCACATCATATAGTCCTGCAGTGGCTGGCTCGGGGCTGCCTCCTGTGAGCCGATCTCATTCCTCTAGTACAGGGACTTCTACAATCAGGTCCCCCAAAAGTGTTGTTGGAAGAAAGGGGATTAATGCACGTGATTAACCCAAGGGAGGTGAGGTTAGGAGAAAGCTTTTGTAGACAGTATTTTGCTTACTTAAGCCCTCAGTGATGTCTCCCCTTCGGAAATCTATCTAGAACCCGACCCCTTCCACCAGCTCTGTGGTGACCGGCCTGGGCCAGCAGCTGCTGTTACTGCTGACCTGGACAACTGCTGGCCTCTCCTTAGTGCTTCCCTCCCCACGGTCTATTTCCAACCAGCAGCCTGTTAAACGTGAGAGTGCATCATCTGCGATGGCCTCCGTCTCACTCAGAGTAAATGCCGAAGTCCTCGTCAAGGTCTACAAGGAGCTAATGAACAGCCAGGTCTCCTGGGGACCTTGAAAAATGCAGATTCCCATTCAGAAGCTCTGGGGTGGGTCTGAGAGTCTGCATTTCTAACAAGCCTCCGGGTGCTGCAGGGTTGCCGGGGCAGGGGCACACTGTGAGTGATGAGACCCTGCAGGATGCTCGCTGTCCCCCTCTTCTGACCTCATCTACCACCCTCACCCTCGTGATAGGGTGACCAGCTGTCTCTGTCTGCCTGGGGAGTGTCTTGGTTTTAAAACGGAAAGTCCCATATCCCGGGAATCCTCTCAGTCCCAGGCACACTGTTGCTGTCCCCCGCTCAGTGCCTCCGCTCAGCCTCACTTCCTTCAGGTCCTTTCCTGCCTCTCAGGGGGACTTCCTAGTCATGACTGCCCCTTGCCCACCCTGACGTTCTCTACTCCTCTGCCCTGCTTAATTTTTCTCCTTAGCAGTTATCACCCACTAGCATACTATCTATTTTATGTATTTATCTTATTTATTGTCTGTTTCTCTCCACCAGACAGTTAGCTCCACAAGAAGTGGAATATTTTCTCCCCTTTGTCACTGAGGGACTCCAGTGCCAGGCATGTGGTGAAGGCTCAGGAAAGATGGTTACATGATGCACTGAATGCCTGCTCTCCAAGCCAGGGCTTCTCAGACTTCACTGTGCACCTGGAGACTGTTAAACTGCAGACTCTGATTCAGGGATCTGGAGTAGGGCCTGAGAATCTGCATTTATTCCACAGATGGAGGCTCTACTTGGTGGTCTGTTTTCTTCTCCTCATTTATCTCTTCCCCTCGCTGGGAAGGAGGCAAGTTTGGACTTGGAGATGGAGCAGGGGCTCCTTAGAAGTGTGAGGAGCAGGTGGGCCATGCAGTCCCTGTGAGGAGGGGCATTCAGCACTGGTGTGGCTGGGTGGACAACCAGCTGGCCCGTCAGACTGACGGACTCAAAGATGAAAATGGCCAGGACCAAACTTCCCCTGTTCTGTGCTGTCTTTCAGAAAGAACTGCCCCCTCCCACTTCTCTTCACGGTCCCTACAGCTGGTTCCAACAAGCAAAAGATTTCTCTCCAGAGCCGGGCTCTGTTTGGCCTTGCACCTGCTGCCGGCAGCTGTTGCCGGGGCTCCTGTTAATGGCACAAATGGAGCCTCTAATGGATGGGACCTAAGCCCTGGCTGGCAGCGGGGCTGGAAGGATGTGGGCTGTGTAGACGGATGGGAACTCTGCCAATGACTGGGATCCAGGCCGTGCTGTCAGTCAGATGGACGGCCAGACAGTGGCTAGCCAGACCCCTAGAGAGCCACACAACCGACTCGGAAGACTTCACCCTTACAGGCAGCTTTAGGGGACTCAGGGATGTGTGGACAGGCTCTCAGCTCTCTGGGAGTTCACGTTTTAGTGGAGATGAGAACACTTTGAGGTAGAAAAGACTCAAAGACTGAGCCAAGGGCCCTGGGTAAAAACCTGGGCCCAAGTTGTGTGTGTGGAACTCACCAGAAGAACTGCAGGAATTCTGATAAACTGGAATATGTCTTTTCTCCTAAAGATTTTGATTAACTCTAATAGAGTGTTTTAAATTTAAAACTGAGATGCTGTCGACAAATAATGTATGTACTCATTAGAAAACTGTGACATGTAAAAGCTTTTTAATTTATGGAAGCAGAATAAAATCATGAGTGGCACTGACTGGCCATTATCTACTATTGCTAAAACAGCTTAAGGATTATAAGGGCTTACATTTGCTTGTGTTGCCAATTTTTGGATTTCTAGTTTTTATTTATTTATTTAGAGACAAAGTCTTGCTCTGTCATCCAGGCTGGAGTGCAATGGCATGATCTCGGCTCACTGCAGCCACCACCTCCTGGGTTCAAGCAATTCTCCTACCTCAGCCTCCCAAGTAGCTGGGATTACAGGCATGCACCACCACGCCCGGCTGATTTTTGTGTTTTTGGTAGAGACAGGGTTTCACTATGTTGGCCAGGCTGGTCTCGAATTCCTGACCTCAGGTGATCCACCTGCCTCGACCTGTGCAGGTGCTGGGATTACAGGTGTGAGCCACCGTGCCTGGCCTCTAATTTTTTAAAATATGAATGTGCTCAAACACTTGCCTACAAGTTAATGACACTGATGTTGATGCAAGATGACGTTGTTGGTAATAGTGATGTTGGTAATAGTGCCTTTTTTTCCCTTTTCTTTTTAAATCCTAAATGTGATAGTAAACAGTGATTTTATTGAGAATATCTTATATGCCCAATTTGTAATCTCAGTGCATCCTCATGACACCCTGTGAGATAGTGGTAGCCGTTGACCATGGAGCTGCCCAGGTGCCATTCACCCTTTATCTGGTCACTGTGTCCTGATTCCCATAGAGGGGACCCCATCCGGCCCCACTGCCATTCCTTGCACATCTGAGAGGTGACTCTACCGCAGTGCAGAGGTGTGACATGAACTCAGGCCTGGCCCATCAGAGCATTTCCTTGGCCATCGTGGTTGATTCAGGGATGGCCACATGACCCAAAGAGAGCCAGCGATGCTTGGGAAGAAGGTCTTACTTTCCCCTGAAGGATGTGAAGCTGAGAGGATGTAAGACCAGGAGTTTCTGCCTCCAGCTTACGCCCTCCTGAGGAGAACCTGTCTGCGAGCCGTGGGTAGGGGACACGTACCCAGGGCAGACAGTAGAGCTGGGCCTGGAGATGGAAAGCAGGGCCTGGCGACATGTGTGCTAGTTTTTGCTTGAACAAGTGTCAGCTGTTTGTTTGTTCCTCACACCTTAGTGTCTTAGTGATGTGAAGGCAAGTGCCTTTTGTACTTCCACCTGCAGACAAGAAGGCCCTATCTAGAAAGACGGGATGATAAGAGCTTGAACTGGCATCTACAGGGTGTCTTATCAGATCTGGGCAGAGCGAGAAGGCGGAAGGATGGATGATAATGCAGTTTCTGATGGGATGGCTGGGTGGATGGTGAAGCCCTTCCTTGAGAGAGCCTACGGAAGAAGAGCTGATTTAGAAGGAAGGTAATGAATTCAGTTTGTGCAATACCCAGGTGCGAATGGAGTCTGGAATTCTCGAGAGTGGGTTGGAGATGGGGGTTTGGTTTGCAGAACAGAACCAGCCAACCAACCAACCAACCAAACAAACAACATCATCATCAACAACAATAAATCAACCATCCCGAAGAGAGCTGTGCAGTAGGTGGCATCACCCTAGCTGATCCAGGTGTAGGAAAGTGGTCTCTTTCGTTGCGCAAGGGTTCTTTTGGGTCTCAGGTGCAGAGTGTTGGGTTATTTCTCAGGTCTTGACACCCCATAATTACTGGTTCCTTTAAGGCCCTGTATGTTTGTTTACTTATTCCTTTATTCCTCATTGCCCTCTCCCATTCCTACTCCACCCCCATAGATCACTGTTCTAAAATGTATTTTGTTTGTAAGTGTTCCTACACAATGTGTTTTGTTGTTTTACCTGTGTGTATCTTTAATTGATATCAATGGACTGGTGCTATAGAGCTCATTCTGTATTTTATCTTTTTCGCACAGCACTGTGTTTTTAAAATTTTTATTTATTTATTTATTTATTTATTTGAGACGGGATCTCACTCTGTCGCCAGGCTGGAGTGCAGTGGTGCAATCTTGGCACACTGCAACCTCTGCCTTCGGGGTTCAAGTCATTCTCCTGCCTCAGCCTCCCGAGTAGCTAGGGCTACAGGTGCGAGCCACCACGCCCAGCTAATATTTTTGTATTTTTAGTAGAGACAGGGTTTCACCATGTTGGCCAGCATGGTCTCAATCTCTTGACCTCGTGATCTGCCCGCCTCGGCCTCCCAAAGTGCTGGGATTACAGGCATGAGCCACCGTGCCCGGCTGAGAGTCAGAAGCAAACAGCAAAACTGCTCCCAAATTCCTGACCCATGGAAATGGGTTTGTTGTTTTAATCTATGAAAGATTAAAGATGTTTGTTGTTTTAATCTACGAAATTTTGTGACAGTTTGTTATGCAGTAGGAGATAACTAATATTACTGGGGAGGGAAGTTACTGGGCCATAGGGTGTGCCTGTACAAGTTTTGATCATGTGTGTGGTTTGGAGAGTCAATATGGAAAACTGTAGTAAAGTTGCTTATTTATTTGGCCACTTCTGCATCTGGGTGGTGGGGAGGAGGTGATGGGTTCACCTCTGCATAAAGCCCTAGAAGGGTGTCAGACTCCATTAAATGCTATTGGGAAAAGATTGGCTGGGCCAGTAGACAGCATTTCCAGAGAATTCCCAAAGGATTGTCCCAGACTCCAAATCCTAGGGAGCTGTCTGTTGTGAGTCAAAGCACCCTAGTCCTTGCTGGGGCCATCAAGAGCCTGGGGCCCCCTGGTGTGAGCTGATTCCTGTCCTCTGGACCTGGCAGCATTATATGCTGATGTAAATGCAGTGACATTTGGCCGGGCAATTGAAGAGCTTCAATCTGCACATAGAAGTGACGGAAATTCATTTTCTCTTATTTTTCCAATCTTTGTCTGTAAAATAGATTCCTGCAGTGTCATTTCTCTGTTCATTCCAATCTTTGTTAAGGAAATCAAGTGCTGGAGTTGGATGTCTGTTCAGAGTGCTTTAGCAATCTCCAGGTACCTGGCTACTTTAATGTCGCAGGCCATTGGAAATTGAGCTGGTCTGGCCAGAGATTTTTCCGTTTCAAGTTGTGCTTCCTCTACAGGTTTTATTCACAAGGCACAACAGAGTTCTTACTGAAGGCAGAAGAGACAAGAGTAGCCAACTCCCATATAATGGCAATAATGTCCTCCCATTACAACACCCCCTACTGCTCCTCAGATTGTATAGTGCTTTGTGATAACAAAGCTAGTATGTGGCAGGACCAAGAACCTTAGGGAAGTGACTTGCCCAAGGTCAGCCCACTAGCAAGTGCAGAGCTGATAACTAGCAAGTACAGTAGGAGATAACTATTATTAGTTATCTATATTAGGAGCCCCTGGGCTCCTGACCCCCAGTGCTCTCTGCACTCTAACCCTGTAGCCAAAAGAGTGTGGACTTTGGGTTTACGGAATCTGGATTCTAACCTGGCTGTACTTTTTGCCAGCAGTGTGACCTTGAGCAAGGCATTTACCTTGGTAAAACTTCAGTTTCCACATCTGAAAAGTGAAGCGAGAAAGAGGATTTCAAGAAATTCAGGAGAGTGGGAGAAGTGGGTTCAAGGAGTAGGTGGCTTGAGTGGGAGCTCTAAAGGCAGGGAGGGGTTGGATCTGCAGGCCTTGTAAGACACATAGAAAAGTTTGAACTTTATCCTAGGGCAGTGTGGAGCTATAGAATACTGGGGAGCCAGGGGGTCATATTTGAACTGAGAAACTCGATATTCACTGCTGTGTGGGAGTTGGTGAGGGACAGCTCAGCCCTGTGCCAGGTCACAGGGCTGGGTGAGTGTAGAGCAGGCTAGGTTTCAGCCCCTAGTTTCCCTCTTGAACTGGTGTCCTTGTCCAGTCCAGAAAGCAACCCACACGACTATATGTGACACATCTGTTTCTATTAGAAGCATTTGCTCAGACATCACCTCAAACCAAGGCAGATCTTCCCCTAAGAGGGGTTCTGTGCCAGCTGTGAAGGCGCTGACCTTCCTCCACCTTGTCATACGTGTTATCCTCACCTCACCCCTAGGAGATGGAGGGATTATCTCCACTCTGTTCATGAACAGACACAGAAGGTCAAGTCGCAGATCGAAAGCCACAGTAAGGGACCAGGTGGGGACTCTGACTGGTTCCTCTGAACCTCAAGTTTCTGTTCTTTCTCCCTTCCTCCTCTGCCCTCCCCCCATCCTTCCATCCATGTGCCTCACATGTTCCTCAGCACTTCCTCACTGAACATAGAATCATCCTGTGACCCCTCAAATAAATACTTTACATTAATGTTCATAGCAGCATCATTCACAATAGCCAAAGGTGGAAAAAGCCTGAGTGTCCATCAGTGGATGAGTGGATAAACACAATATGGTCTATCCATACAAGGGAATATTATGCAATCACAAAAAGGAATGAATAAGATAAATAGTGTTTGATAGCACAACAGGGTGACTACAGTGAACTATAATTAATTGTACATTTAAAAATAAAGGATTCCTTTCAAATGCTGAGAAAAGAAAATATCAAAGAAGAAAAAAATAACAAAATATAATTGGATTGTTTGTAACACAAAGAAAGGAGAAATGCTTGAGGTAATGGATACCCCATTTACCCTGATGTGATTATTATCCATTGTATGCCTGTGTCAAAATATCTCATGTACCCAGTAAATATACACACCTACTCCGTACCCACAAAAATAAAAAATAAAATAAATGAAATCCTGACATGCTGCAACATGGATGAACCTTGAAAACATTATGCTAAGTGACATAAGCTGGGCATAAAAGGAGAAATATTGAATGATTCCACTTATATGAAGTGCCCAGAATGAAAAACTCATAGAGACAAAAAGTGGAACCAGGCTACTAGGGGCTGATGGGTTGGAGGGAATGAGGGATGATTACTTCATAGGTACAGAGTTTCAGCATGGGATGACGGAAACATTCTGGAAATAGATAGTGGTGATGTTTGCACAGTATTGTGAATATACTTTCTGCCAGTGAATTGTACACTTAAAATGGTTAAAGTGGCAAATTTTATATTACGTATATTTTGCCACAATAAAAGAAATTTAATTAAAAGATGGGCTTCAGACCACACTATGTAATGACTTTTTTTTAGAAAAGAGTCTTCTAACTGGGGCCATGGGCTTCTCCAGAGCAAGACCATCTTGTTTTGTCTCCATCTGTGGGAATCCTGGTGGCTTTCAAGCAAACCTCCTCCTTAGATTTGCCTTATATTAGGGTGGGGAATGATTCACTGAGTGTCAGCTCTGTCCCCCTATTACCCTGGAAACTGGATTTCTTCCTTGTGGTTCAGCAGACCTGGAGCAACCAGCTTCATGGTCTGAGTGTAAATAATGCCTTTTCTAGCAATGGTCGAAAGAGCAGGGTTTAAGCCTCTACATGCTCGGATTTCCTAGGAGCCTCGTCTCTGTCTCAGACTCCCTTCTCCCAAATGTCCAGGCATTTCCCAGCTTCACACAGGGTCAGTTTAGTCTGTTCCCAGAGCTGAAACAAAGTGGCAGCTGCCTGAGGCCAGAGGATGTGTCACTGGTCTGGAAGCTGCAACACCAATGGGACCTGCCAAGTCAGGGACAGCTGGAGTCTAGGGTGGGTGCTCACAAAGATGCCCTGTCGCCTGCAGCTGCTGGTCCTGGAGGGTGACATCTCTCTGATCAGGTCTGGAATGGGTGGAACAGGGACCCTGGTGGCTGCCCTCTGCACCAGTATACATTCCAGTGCAGGATTTGGAGATCCTCGGAGGGTGAACACAAGTAATGCTGAGATCCCACTTTTTTTTTTTGTGGCGGAGTCTTGCTCTATCGCCCAGGCTGGAGTGCAGTGGCGTGATCTTGGCTCACTGCAAACTCTGCCTCCTGGGTTCATGCCATTCTCCTGCCTCAGCCTCCCTAGTAGCTGGGGCTACAGGTGCCCACCACCACGCCCGGCTAATTTTATTTTTGTATTTTAGTAGAGACAGGGTTTCACTGTGTTAGCTAGGATGGTCTTGATCTCCTGACCTCGTGATCTGCCTGCCTCTGCCTTCCAAAGTGCTGGGATTACAGGCGTGAGCCACCGCGCCCAGCTCGAGATCCCACTCTTAATGCCCCACCTGGTCAAGGAGTTCTAAGTGCCAATTGGGTAAACCATTCAAGGCAAATTTGTTTGAAAGAGAGGGCGGAAAGGATTTTTTGGCTCTCACCAATAGCTAATTCAGGGGCTGGTTTCCACATTGTGGAACCAGGAGTCAAGTGAAGTCATCAGATTCTATCTTTCTCCTCTTGGCTTTTGTGGTCTCCCGTTGGCTTTATCCTTCATACAAGTCTTTTCTGTGGAGGAGGCAAGCTAGTGACTGGTGGTTTCAGACTCATATTCTCTCAATTTAGCAATAACAATTGAGGTTATTTTTCCCTGTCACCTCTGGCAGAAAAGTCCCAGGGCAGCCTCTTATTGCCTCACCAGGATCACCCATGCCTCCCTGAATTAATCATTGTAGTTTCCTTCAGAGAGTACTCTGGTTGGACCTGGCACTGGACCTTTACCAACGGAAGGTGGGGTTGCATGATTGACAGGTCCCTCAGGACCACCAGAATTGAGGGAGCCATGTCAAAGGAAAAGTGGCTGCATTACCAGAGGAGGGAGTCTTTGGTGGGCCCCAAAACCTTTGGGAACTTGAATCCATAGTCAAGGGCTGAGCTCCCAGTGGGGCTCTTTTGTGTAGATGCATTCTGAGGGCTCCTTTCCCAGAGTGTGGGGCTCTCCCAGAGAAGCCAGCTTGGGCCAGATTCTGGGGTCTACAGCCACACAAACCCAGACCTCTCATTTCTCTTGAGACCACTTTGTTTTTGTTCCAGCACACAAGAAGCCCTTCCTTCTCTGGCTGGACTCATCGAGTCTGGACTCATCTCTTGTCTTACACACGGGCAGTTGTTTTAAGGAAAATTCCCTGGTTGGACTTTCAGATTGGACACAGCCCTGGACATACTACAGGTGCTCAGCAAAGACTTGCCTCATCTGTTTACCCTCCAGGTCATGCCCCTTCCTAACTCTACACCCTGTTGCATTGCAGGCATGGCCTCTGGAAAAGTCAAACATGGCGAAAGGAAGCATGGCCCAGAGCTGGCATGCCACAGCCAAGTGCGTGCATGAGTGAGTGAGTGAATGATTGCTTGGGTGGATGGCCGACAGTGCTAAACTTCAGAAAGAGATGAAAAAATAAGACACTATACCCAACAGGGTTTGGCAAAAGGCGTTTCTGGCCAGCTCAAGCCTGGGATCTATCACATCCCAAATCAATTTTCAGACTTAGAACAAAAATGCATATCTATCCCCCTCCTGTTCCCTCTGCCTCCCCTCCCAAAAGAACGCGTCTGCGGGGACAGATGGCCCTGTGTCAGCGTCCCTGTGTGATATTGATGTGAACAGCGAGGGAAGGCGATGTGTCTCATGGCTGTAAAAATAGACGTGCATTAGGAATGCATGAAGTCAGACTCCTCCTCCGGCCACGCCAGGCGTGCTATTCTAAATCCAGTGCTCATGGGCTTGGTATCCAACCACCCGGCAAGGCAAAGCAGTGGTCTGGAACTTGACATTTAAAGGGTTTGAAAGAAACAGAAAGAGGCACCAAGATTTCTTTTTTTAAGTCAGTCTGGCTATTTCTGAATGGGGCATGCCAATGAAACTGGAGACCAAATCCACTGCATTTTTGAACCATAGCGTCTGAGAGATGGAGGGGGCTGTAGGAGCTGTTCGGTCTGGTCTCCCTCCCAATGCAGGGATTCCTTCCACAGAGCCTCTGATGGTTGTCTAGTTTCTGCTTGGATACCTCAAGTGATGGGGTACTCTGTACCTCGAGGGGCACAGTTTCATTGTTGGGTGTTGTTGGATGCCGCTGGCTGCTACTGCAAAGTGCTTTTAGGAAAAGATTGAGTTGATATCTAATTTCTCTGAAATGTTCCTCCACTGACCCTGGGGTTTAGGACCATTTTATACTCTTGAAATTTATATCCACTGCTATTTGCTGGGCTCCTTCTATGTGCTCAGCCCTGCATAAGGAGCTGTGGGGGATAAAAGAGAAAACATCATTTCCAAAAGCCAGCTAACACCGATCTGGGGAGATAATGAACATGTGCAGAGTAATGAGATAGGGCATGGCGACAGGATCTTATTAAATTTGACATCGTGTGATACTGCCTGTTTCCTTCCCAGTGAAAATCAGTGGCAATTTTTGCCACCCCCATATTGGTTAATGAGAACTACATTTTAGCAATGGCTCTGGCTGTGGGCTTGGAATGACCTTGGCTTATTTTAACTTGCTCCAGACCCAGCCAGCCCCTCACTGCGTCCTGTGGAGTGATCACTCACAAGAATCTCTCACTGTCCCTCTCCTCCTGCGAACACTATCGTCACCATCAGCAGCTTGGGGTCCAGGCTCCCTTGTAGCTTGCCACTACATTGCTCCCTTTGGGCTCTGTGTTCTACTCAACACGCCCCTTGAGCTAGCTCTAGCCATGCACTTGCACCCACAGATGCCTTCTGCTTCCCCTGTGCCTCTCTTCCTTCCACATGTCCAAGTTCCATTGCCTCTTTGAAGCCAGTGGCAATTTGCCTCCTCTGTGTTCTCTGCATCTAGGTGTAAACTATTTGCTTATTTCCCAATGGCTGCAGTTTTCTCTATAGCAAAACTACTGGCCACCCCTTGAACCCTCTCTCTCTTGGCTTTTAAAGCTCACAGCCCCATATGACCAAAAAATAATAATAATAATGGGCTTGGTGTCGCAAGACTTGGGTTCAAATCACAACTCTGCCACTTACTAGCTGTGCTCTCAGGCACATCACGGACTCTCACTGGTCCTCAGTATTCACACTTGCATTGTGGGATGAATTCCACTCCCCTCTTTGGGTTGCTGATGAATCAAGACAATGAATGTAGCAAGTCTTTACCAAATATACACTGCCTTACAGGTAGTGGTTATTATCATTGTCCTGCCTTCTTTTAAAAGAGAAGGAAGCTGGGCTTAGGCCCTTTTAATGTCTTTGGAATGTATATCAGCAAGTATTTTCGGGGCACTTGCTGTTTGTATAGCTTTGTTTGATGCCCTTAGGGGGTTAAATGCAAAGGCATGGTTTCCAGCCAGGGAGCTCACACTCTGGAGAGATAATGAACACATGTGGAGAAATAAGCCTGTGGGATTGGACAGGGTGTTATTAAACTTGACATTGTGTGATCCTGCCTGAAAGTAGCGTAGGGTTCTGGGAGGGGGTTGCGGACAGCAAGGGTGACTGGGGTGGGCTTCCTGGAAGGGGTATCCTGGAGCCAGAGCATGAAGGGTGGGCGGGTAACCTCTGGGAAGGTGGAGAGGAAGTAGGAGGGTAGTCAGCAGGGAGATTTCTCTGAAGAATGCAGCCCACCCTGCCTGCAGTTGGATGAGAGAGAGGGACTCCTCTTCAGTCAGGTGCTGTGCTGGGTGCTTATTTGCATCTCACAACTCTGAAATCAAAGCTAGAGAGCTGCTTATAGACAGTTCCTTGTTTACAGATGAGAAACCTGCAGCTAAGGGAGCTTTAGTGACTTGTCCAAGGCCCCATACCTAAGAGGGGATGGAGTGGAGGTTTTCCATCAGGTGAGCAGCAACTCAGAAAGTCTGTTAGACCCTTATAAGGGGAAAGGCCAACTCTCAGCCCCTGTCCCCGGTCAGCCCTGAAACCATCTTTGCAAGCATTACGACAGTGAGAAAAATCTGACATGGGAAAATTATGACAGTGAAAGAAATCTGACTTAACCAACACCATCTTGCTTTTAACCTCCAAGCTGCCCTTGTTCATTCCTGGGCTGGGCATAGGCTGGGTGAAATATAGAAGGAATTTAGTTTGTAGTTTAACTTTGAAACAAAGACGGTAACAGCCTCTTCCTGAAATAAACCTCCTCCTTGCCTGGGAACCAGATCGCCTTTGTAAAACTAACAAATGAACCACAAGATCAGAAATTACAGCTCAGAAGTCATGCAGCCAGAGGCCACAAGATTCCTAACCTCCCCACTTGCTCCTGTGGATAACATCACTACTGTAAAACCCGAGATCGGTGTTCTAGATATTTTTCAACCCTGCATTCTAATGAACCAGCTGGCACCACCCAGATTGGTAAACTGGCTCAACTGGTTCTGTGATCCCACTCAGGAACTGAAGGCAGGGGGAAGAACTTGCTTCAACCCCCTGTGACTTTCTCCCAACCCAACCAATCGCTGTTCTATACTTCTTGGCTCTCTGCCCCCCAAATTATCCTTAAAAAACCCTCGTTTCTGAATTTTTCAGGGAGACTGATCTAAGTAATAAAACTCCAGTCTCCTGTTTAGCTGGCCCTGTGTTTATTAAATTCTTTATTGCAATAACACTGTCTCAGTAAATTGGCTGTATCTTGTGCCATGGGCAAGAAAAAGCCATTGGGCCATTGCAGCCTTGTGACTGTATGTGCCTCGACGCGACTGACCCCAACAGGGCTGGGAACCTGACCTAGCAGCATCAATCTACAGAGTGACCCGTAACTTAGTGTGTGGCTTGGTGTGAGAAGATGGGCCAAGCAGATTCAGGCTCTTGGGAATTGGAATTAAGAAACCCAGAGAGAATAAGGCAGGTAGAGTCAGAGACAGATTCTGAAATGATATCTGTGGGTAGAGGCAAGGCTACAGTTGGCCTTTTGCAGGCTGAAGCTGGGAGACCACAGAAATCATAAAGAAGCAGGAAGTGGCTCTCAGGCCTTGAGAAGAGAAGGCAAGTGGGGAAGCACTGGTGGAGATAGATCAGGGACAATATGCAGAGAGGCTGTGAAGGAGAATGACCATGCAGCCATGCGAACAGACTGGGTTCTTGGGGTCCCTCCGACCACATCTAGTTATGATCTCCATCCACAAATGAGCTCCCTCCCATTTCCTGCCACCTTTCCTGAGGGGGAAAGGTTTATGGTTCCAAGTGCCTAACCATAAACCCTCTCGCGCCTCTGTTCTGTCTCAGGAAGAGGACTGGATATACACTTGTTATTCTTTTGGGAGGCATGGTAGTCAAACGATAGGACCAAGGAGTGATTGCAGAGTCAGATGTCTTCTCCAGCCACAGCACACACGTCCCACCCTAGCTGAGGCAGAACTGTGGGCTGGCCTGGCTGTGAGCCTTGTGGGACTATGAGAAGCTTCCAGCTTAGGACCCAGAGTCTCAGAGGCCCCGGGAGAGAGGAGGAGACTGGAGAGGCTGGCAGGCACAGTGACTTGATCCAAGAAGGTCCCTGTGAGGGGTGCAGGGGTAGAAATGAGTCAAAGGGCCCAGGTGGTGGAGAGGAGGTGCAGAGCATTGAGGGCCCTTGGGCACAGAGCATCCCAGCTCTGCCTGTCACTCACCTTTGCCAAGGCAGGACCCCACATTTGGTTTTGGTTTCTCATGAAGTGGGAGTGGATCCCAAGGGCTGAGGCTAGTATCCCCTGGGCCAACCAAGAGTATGCATGGGTAAGTGGAGATCAGAAAGGAGGAACGAGTCAGGATGCCATTCTCCTAATCCCCAGCAAGTCAATTTAGCCCCCACAGGCTCATCCATCTCCTGTCACACATTTAACACTTACATTAAACACACCTTCCTTCTCTTTCTGCAGAAGTATATTGGTGGCAGGAGTGTGGGTTTGAGGCCAGGCCTGTGCTGACTGCCAGCCTGGCCACTTTCTTGCAGGAGGGCCTAGGGAAAATATTGTGAGTGTCCTTATCTGTAAAACAAGATCACCACACATCACTTAGGACTGCGAGAGGACTAAAGGACATAATGCACGCCTGGCACACAGTAGAAGCTTAGCCAATGGAAGCTGAGCCAGGAGCAAAGCCACCTCCCCTCCCTCCTTCCTTCTGTAGCTTTAGTCCTGGGTTTGGAAGGGTCTGTTTGAGGAGATGAAGTAGACGCCGCCGTTGGCTTTTACACTGTCCTTGATGAGAAGCCAGTGATGAGGAACTGACTTTACCTGGGAGAGCCCTAGACAGGGCCCCTCTATTCTCATTATTCTATGACCCTGGTCATCTGACCACCTGGGCCTTCCCACCAAGGTGAAAAAGCCTGAGGGATTTTTCACCCAACCTTTTTCTGGAAGGTTTTGTTTGCAATACAGACTTTACAGACAGACTTTACAGTTCTGGGACCATTGACTCAAAAGAGTACCAGAGGCTGGATATGAATCAATTCTGCCTTCACCCTGCCTTTTCTTCTTCCTTCTCTTCCTCATTTTAAGAGAAAGGCTCTTTATTGGTGGCAATTCATATAGGTCAGTGAACCAGACTCCTAACCTCCCTGTGTGGACTCTGCCTCCCTTGCTTGAGCTGAGAGCTTTCATGCCAGAAGCAGTGGCTGGAAGTTGTACTCCTAGGAGCTGTAAGCCGCGGGTAGGCTGAGTGGCAGGTTCATCCTACAGGTCAGAAAGCAGCCTGCAGAGTTCAAAGGGGAGGGGCAGGGTGCTTGCTGGTGCTAACTGTATTTGATATCCTGAGAAAAGTTATATTTTGGATCCAGCATTCTCTGATTTGTCCTCGTCTAGCTTCCCCAAGGGTCATACAAATATTGGGAGACTCACAAGCATTGTCCCCCACTGGTGAACACCAGGAACAAGTGGGCAGCGGGGGCTGCAGAGTGTTTCTAGAGAAGGAGCTTAGGGGTGGCCCCTGCCTGGGTGGCACAGTGAGCGCACTGTACTCCTAGGTAGATTGGATATTGACTTGGAGAGGTCTTGGAGAAAGGCTGATGAAGGTGATTGACAGCCTAAATCTCCGAAGCCGTCTCCTGATGCAACCTCTGACCCAGCAACCTCTGGGTCTTGCTGTTATCAGCTCCATCAGTTTTACTGGGTGAGTAATTCATTTACCTGCTGTTATTGCCAGGGTGTCATCCTTTTCCTAGTTCCTGGTGGAGTTGGAGATACGCTATCAGGAGTCCTTTTAGAAAGTGCCTTGTCTCCTATCCCATCTTTATAGCCCTGCATCTTACATCTCCAGCGACCTTGGCCCACAGCCTGTTAAGGGGATTGGTGCTGAAGGCTGCTAAGCTCACCTTGAGAGCGCGTGATAGCAAAGGCTGGGGTGATGCTCAGAGCCTCCTTTGTTCTTTTATTTGCCCAGCCCTGAGCAAACAAGCCTCAATAAACTAAATGGCATTTGGATATTGAAAATGCAAAGAGAAAGTGTCTGGAAGAACAATAAGGGAGTTAGAGCAGAGGTTTCGTGCAGGAGGAGATTACATTGTCTAATTCCCCTCAAAGGCACCATGGTTTTCCAAACAAGAAGTGTTTATCTGAAGCCTGGGTGAGAGCCCAATCAGAGTTTTGCTCTAACAGCATCAACCTTATTTGACTGGATGCTGACTCAGAAGCTGTGATTTTGCAGGCAGGACATGTGCGCACAGCTTAGCTAGGCCCCAGGAATGATACAAAATGATGCCAGGTCGCAGAAGCCCTTGGCCTCAATGGGGAGGAAAAATGGATAAGAACAAAGTAACTGGGGGACCGTAAAGGCCTGAACCAAGAGGCAATGGCTTCATATGCTTCGCTACCTCTTCCAGGAAGCTTCTGGCCTCTCCTGGAAATCAATTACTTCTTTCTTCCCTGTGAATCCACAGCACTTGGCCAGCACTTCCATTATTGCACAGAATTAAGTTTCTATCTTTGCATAGTGAATTATTTATATTTTTGTTTCTCTCATTAGACCAGGGGGTCTGCAAACCATGGCCCAAGTAGCTTTTGTAAATAAAGTTTTATTGGAACATGGCCACACTTATTTGTTGATACGTTGTCCGTGGCTGAATTTGTGCTTGAAAGGCCGAGTCGGGTTATTATTGCAACAGAGATGGCCTGCAAAACTGAAGTATTTACCATCTGGTCCTTTACAAAAAAAGGTGTGTTGACCTCTGATTAGACCATGGGCTGGTTGAGAGCAGGGACTGGTCTTACTCACATTTCAATCCCTAGGCAATCCCACAGTGCTGCGCACAAGATGGACTTCCATAAATGCTTAATTAAGGAAAGAAGTGTCCGAGCTGGAGAGAATGAAGAGCATCAAGGGGAAACAGTTAAATTACTTAAGAGCAAGAGCCAGTTTTCCTAGGACTTTAAAAGCCTTCATTTACATATACAGAGTTGATAAGCTAATTACACAACAATCTTGTCCTAACCGTTAAATCAGCCCCCTAAGGTCTTGTTAGATAACACCTTGTTAACCTAGTTCAAGGAAACCTGCTGTTTCTCGAAAATAATAAAAGCTCAATTTCTGCAATCCAAACTCGACTCCCCCAACCACTCCAATCTCTCTTTAGTCTGAATTAGATATTAAATTGACATTTCCACTGAATTGGAAACGACCATGAAAATAATCAGTATTGCACTATGAGTATGGAATTTCTCGAACTGTAGAGGCTGGCTGAGTGCAACCCTATTTTATCCATCCCACTGTAGGCCTGGTCCTCAGGGCTCACATGCTTTCCCAGGGCCTAGGAAAATGATCGTGACATGGAAATTTAAAAAGTTTTGCCTCCAAAATTAACATTCCTTGCAACTGAGCAAAACCAATATGAAAGAATGTTTAATTACGAGTCCACTAAGCA
Source organism: Rhinopithecus bieti (assembly GCF_001698545.2). Lineage (NCBI taxonomy): Eukaryota > Metazoa > Chordata > Mammalia > Primates > Cercopithecidae > Rhinopithecus > Rhinopithecus bieti. The sequence goes on along the minus strand of NW_016814470.1, from coordinate 1,837,198 downwards.
AATGACATTATGCCAGCTCCAACTCAACTCCTACAGTTATTTATAAATTAGATTAAATGGGGAGTGTGGGTGCATGTTAAGATGTTAGGCATGACGTAAGGATGGTGCCTCCAGATGTGAAGATGGATGTAGAGGAGGATGTGCATTTTGTGAGGCCCAAAGCTCACACAATCTTAGGACCTTTCTTTAAGAAAATGGATACAGCACTTGAACCCAGGAGGCGGAGGTTGCAGTGAGCTGAGATTGTACCACTGCACTCCAGTCTGAGCAACAGAGCGAGATACCCTCTCAAAAAAGAAAAGAAAAGGAAAGAAAATGGGTACAGCAATATCTTACTTCTGCAAATTTTAGCCAAGCACATGACCAGGCGAACACTCTGTATGGGTAATTCCAGAGCTCTGCAACGACCAGGGCAGGTGAGAGGCTCTGAAGTCCAAGATTCCTCAGCCTGATGGTAAATACTCCCCAGGGTGGATGTGTTGTAACATCAATTATGGTAGAACGAGCTTGGAAAGTGCTCTCAACCCAGGCTTGGAGAGTCACACCATTCCCATATTCCCATTCACTCTACCACTCTTTAAAGGTTCTGAGAAAATCCTCCAGTTCAGAAAGTTAACTTTATTTGACCCAGAGTTTTCAATTTTTTTTTTTTTTTTTTTTTTTTTTTTTTTTATAGCCCCCTTTTTGGGGAACATTTTTTTTTTTTTTTTTTTTTTTTTTTTTGCTATAGAGACCCTCTCTGGGTGAACATTTTTGAATATCTCAGAAAGGGCTGGGAAAGGCTGACTTAGTCCCTTCTGCCTTCCCCTGCCCCTGCAATGCTCTCTCATTTTATGGAGAAGGAAACAGCAAGGACTCTGACTTCTCTGTTATCTCAGGGCAGCTGAAATTATTCCTCAACCTCAACCTCAGGTTGCAGACACGGCAGGTCAGAGAGGAGTTTTTCTGCAGAGGGTGGTCAGGGAGGAGAGGGATTAGCTTAGAGGACAGGGCCAGACCTACTTATAAGGGATTTCTAATGTAATGAAACACTTCCTCCAGAAAAAAAAAAAAAAAAAATCCGCCCCTTTCTCTTTTCAGAATTTTAAAAGAATGGGGCATTTTGCTTCAGATGAGGGCAAAAGTGGCTTGATGTATGGATTCCTGTGTCTCACTTTCTGTTGCTTTCTTCTTTAAGAGTTTAGCCTAAGACTGGAAACATCATTTTCAGGTCCCTGTGCAAAATGGAAATGCTGGGGCTCCCTGTTCCAGAATTATTCAGAATTTCAAGAGAGCATTCATTCAAGTGGGGGGTGGTGCCCTTCGGAGCTCAGGCCCTGAATAACTAGCTGCACAGGTTGCGTGCCCATGAAGCCAGTCCTGGTTAGTGCGTATTCATGTTTATTTATTTCAAAGTTCAAAGTTCTGAAGATATTTAGAGTCTGTATGGAAGGCCCAGTGGCGTAAGAGATTTTAACATAATGAGCCAGATCTGGGCACCAGTGTGGAGATGCATTTTTATAGGGTGAATCATTAATTGGGCATTCTAAGAGTCACTCAGCCTTTTCAATGATTCATCAGCCATGCTGATGCTGTTGTGTGGTTCATATTATTGTCGTAATTAACTGACGCTTATCAAATGTAAACCTGGCTCTAACCTGGGTGTTTTCAAAAACAACACTAGTTACTGTGTATCCAGGTAGAGGGGGTCAGCATACTGTAACTCTCTGTTTTCCTGACTTGTAATAATTAACCCCTTCTCTCAGGGGACTCAGTCTCATTGTCTTTCCTGTAAACAGTTGGTAACTGTGAGTGGAGCTCTGGAGTGAGAAAGGGGGTACTGCTTTTCCTCCATCAAGGGCCTGCGTGTTCAGAAGCAGCAGTGTGGCGTGGGAGCTTTTACAGCAGCAGAGTCAGGGGTCAGTTCTTTCACTGCCTGGTAACTTGGGCTTTCCAAGGGAAAGGGAGGTGGTCACTGCAGGTGAGACAAAGAAAGTGCTTGGTAAGGGATTTCTGAGTCCAGAGTGGATTAGATGGGATTAGAGACCCACTCTAAGTTGTTACTACCTGCATCTTAATCCACTCCAGAGCTGAGGCTCCCTGATCCCTCTAACCAGGTGCATGCTCACTGGGCTTCCAGCTTCCAAGCCTTCTACCTGTGGAATGCTTGGTCCAATGTCTGGGGCACCCACTCTTACTCCAAACTCCTCCAGATCTGCAGAGTGGGCCAGCATATTCTCTTCTGGAAAGGAGGTCTTTGTCTAACAGAAGTGAGTCTGTAACCCTAGGCCAATTGAAGAAAGGGGTGTGGTGTGCATGTGACCTGTTTTCTTGCCTCCAGGGCAGGTCAAGGCATCCTTCCTTGACCCTTAAAAACAACAGTGGTTGGCCGTGCACGGTAGCTCACACCTCTAATCCCAGGACTCTGGGAGGCCGACGCGGGCGGATCATGAGGTCAGGAGATCGAGACCATCCTGGCTAACAGAGTGAAACCCCGCCTCTACTAAAAATACAAAAAATTAGCTGGGCATGGTGGTGGGCACTTGTAGTCCCAGCTACTCAAGAGGCTGAGGCTGGAGAATGGCGTGAACCCGGGAGGCAGAGCTTCCAGTGAGCCGAGATTGCGCCATTGCACTCCAGCCTAGGCGACAGAGTGAGACTCCATCTCAAAAAAAAAAAAAAAAAAAAAACCAGTAGTGGTTTTAACAAGTTTTCCCCTTTTGCTTTTAACTTTTCTTGGTTCATAGTCTGCATGCTACTGTCCCATGGAGCCAGGAAGAGAGCAGGAACGGGGGAAAGCTGGGGTCTGATGGGGGCTGGGAACCTTGTAGCCTCTGCCTGAGCTCTGTGGGACCACGTCAGGGCAGGGATGGGAGTTCCCTGGGCCCGGAAGCAGGTTGGCTGTGGCTCAACACTCACCAAATGCACCCAACCTTGGCTAAGACTTCTCCTTATAGGGGGATCATCAATACCACGTCTTCCAGGCCCATTTTGCTTACTTAACCAGATGTTAGGCCACGCGGATTGGAGAAATATAGTTATCTCTACTTAACACATCATAAATTACCATCATAAATTATCCCAGTGTTTGTATGCTCTTGTTCCCAAAGCAAAGGGTTCTGAAACAACCTTAGTTGAGATAGACGTTTCCAGTGTGGGCAGGTATATCAGTAGGTTGAGAGGAAGCATGCCAACGCAGGTATAATTTACTTATTTGTTTTTAATTGCTGTAGAGAAACCCTAATTCATAACTGTTTGCTGGAGATGAATTGGGTCCCCCATCTGCTCCACTTCTAAGGCAAGCTTAAACTTCTCCCTGATAACCTGTCAGTGGTTTTGCCTTCAAAGACCCAGCCTTATCAGCTCATTTTCTTATTGCCACAAAAAACCTGTGCCACCACTGACCTCCTATGTGACCTGGGGCAAGTCCTTTCCTTACACTGGGTGTCCACTGCTCCATCTATAAGCAGAAGGTAGTAGACCAGCCCATCTCTATGCTGGAGAACTTTGTCTTCAAACCCCACAGCCTTCTCTTCAAGCTGAGGGCAGGGCTGCTGGTTGATGCAGGAGGAGGAAGCCTTAAAGAGGTCCCTCTGGTGAGGAAGCCCATCTGAGCGGCTCTCACAGGCCACACACTTGAAACCAAGTGTGTGTCTCCACTTGTATGGTAAAATTTTGGTGCTGATGAAGGCTCTGATGGTAGGTTTTCTAGGGAAGGCTGGTGGGTTTCCTCATTGGGAGCAAGGCATCCTCTGCAGTCACATATTGGCAATGACAGCTCCTTCTCACTAGGGTCTGTCCTGCCCACATCACAGAAATAACCATAAAAGTCTCTATTATTTAATGAGGGCTTATCATGGGTGAGGTGCTGCACTGAGGGGCCATCCCTCCAGGGGTATTATTTTCATTTCACAAGCAGAAGTGTTGTTGAAGTTTAGGGAAGTTAGGTAACTTGCCTAATACACTTTGAGTGGCGGAGTTGGGATTCTACCCCAGGCACTGAGCTCTGAAGCCTGAGCTCTTGATGACTTTGCCTATATCCTTCCATAAATGTAATCTTTAAGCTGTGGCTGTTCCCTGTTAAGCCCCTGTTTAAAAGTCCATCAAAATAGATGGCTCCTTCTCTGAGTCATAGCCTTCTCTGATTCTTCTTATCATCATGAGACCAGATACCGAGAGGCAGAGATGGCCAAAAGGTTTTAAGTTCCCTCTGTTCTCTTGTAAAATGCAGTGCCCAGTAATATCCTAGTGTTACTCACACTGCTATGGCCTCTAGTTGAAGATAGGAGTGCTGTGGGTTTTTTCTTGGCAAGAAATTGTGGACCAGAGGTGATATTCAATCACAGTCCTCTGGTCTCATTTGGGACACAGAGGGCAAGTCTTTTTTTAACCCTATTTTTTACAAAAATATTAAAAGGCAAGCAACTGGGCATGGTGGCTTATGCTATAATCCCATCGTTTATGGGAGGCCGAGGTGGGGGGATCACTTGTGGCCAGGAATTCGAGATCAGCCTGGACAACACGGTGAGACTCTGTCTCTACAATAGTAATAATAATAATAATAATAATAATAATAATTAGTCGAGTGTGGTAGGGCACACCTGCAGTCTCAGCTACTTGAGAGACTGAGGCAGGAGGATTGCTTAAACCCAGGAGCTTGAAGCTGCAGTGAGTTATGATTATGCCACTGCACTCCAGCCTGGGTGACAGAGCAAGATTCCATCAGACTGGGTAACAGAGTGAGACCCTCTCTCAAAATAACAGCAAGTAAGCAATCATGGTTTTTTGACTTTTCAAGGAATTTGCAAACAACATATGTTCCCTTCACCCATCTAGCTTTTGGGGAAGGACACCCAAATTCCAACAGTCACCTACCTAGAAAAATAGATAACCACAGCCACGGTCCATTCCATTGCAACTTGGTGATGTCAGAAGGTCTCAGGCTCAGGAGGGGCACCCCCCAGGACCTCTCAGCAAATATCCCGATTCCTTAAACTGGTTCAGTGTTTTCTGTCTGCAGAGTATGCTCCCACCTTGGAGTGGGCTTGTCTGGCTTGACCCTGAATATGTGTAGCAGGGACTGCACCCCTCAGTTCATAGATACAGAGGTTGAAGGTGAGGGAGGTAAAGACAGAAGGGGCAGCCAGTCAGAGCCAGCAGCTGCAGCCCAGATTTCTTGGCTCTGATTCCAGGATTCTTTCCACGCTACCGGCTCTCATGTATGGACAACTCAGGGGTCAGAGTAAGCACCTTTATTTCTGAATTTTCTTATTCTCTCCTGTAGCCTTATGACCAGAACATTTATCTCTTCCTAGCTTGGGACTTGCACCCAGCAAGTTTCCATGCAAGGCAGCTGCCTTTAAGAAGAACAGAAGAGTCCCAGTTGGGCTTATGGGGAATGAAATCAGTCGCAAGCCCCGATCTCTCTGAAAAGTTGTTATTAAATTCTGTGCCTGGCCCTGACCTGGATTTAAAGATTTGCAAGAAGGCAAATTCCAAACAGATGCCCATTAGGGCCCTGACAGCCGCAGCTTAAAGATAACATTTACATTCTGCCGGGGTTTGTATCTCTCTGTTCCCTACTCAGCCCCTCTCTTTCCTCCGGTGGGATCAATACCTCGGTTGAGGTTACGTGGAGGTGGCCACATTCTTTTAAGCTGTTTGCTCAGTGCTTGGTTTGCTCTGCTAACACGCTGGGCACTTCTTCCAACAGCCCTGTTTGCCCAGCATTAGGGCTGTTTGCCGAAACACCTAGCCCAATCCGAGGGGGCTCAGCTTTCTAAACAGTTGGTCCCCGAATCTGTCAATCAATAACACCAATTGGGTTCCTGATACGAACAGCAAGTGTGGCCAAGTCCAATATTTGCACAAACACTGCCCCCTCCCCCTGCACCTGACTGTCCCCCAGCTTGCCTAAAAGGACGATCACCAGACGCACAGGCTGCTGGGAAGATACAATGTTGGCAAACAGGGAGCTGGTTCCAGGAAAGAAGGGCACATGAGCAAACATGATGGCCCCTTTATGAGAGGTAATTTACTGAAATGCACAGCGATTACCTGCTCAGCCAGCCCTGGTGTAATTAAAAATGGCAGGCTGGGGGCTCTGTTTCCCCGGCACTGGCAGAGAAGCCTGGGTTTCGACTTGTGAAGCTTGAGGTTGGATGTGGGAATTGGCTTGGAGTCATAGGCGATGAGAGGGACATTAGGATATTATCAAGCCCGTGAACCCAACTCCCGAGAAGGACACAGCAGAGCGAGAGAAAAGGTACCTTCAAAAGAGGCTGGTGTTCAGTGGGTACGGGCTTTTCTTTTGGGGTGAGGAAAAAAATGTTTTAGAACTTGTGAGAGGTGTTGGTTGTGCAACATCGTGAATGGATTAAATGCCACCGAATCGTTCTCTTTAAAATGGTTAATTTTATGTTGTGTGAATTTCATCGAAAAAAAAATAAAAAGGGTGAATCCCAATGAACCCAGGTCGTTTACATTTCAGAAGCTCTAATGCCTAACTCAGGGTTTGGCTCAGAGTAAATGCTTAATAAATGTTTATTGAAAGAACAACCTAACATTTGCACAGTCAACAAAGCTCTTTGTTATACATTAGCTCATTTCATTTTTAAAGAACCCTCTGAGGTGGGCAGGGGTAAGCATTCTCGTGTTGTAAAGGGGAAGCTAAGGCTTTGAGAGGAGTGTGGTTTGCACAATGTCACGTAGCTAGTGACAGCAGTGCCAGAATTCAAACCCAAAAGTCTTTGACTCCAAAGTCTGTGCTTGTAAAGCAATACTATTTTGTCTACCTCATGGCTTTCAGGATGGGAAACAAAGCAATAGGGTTTTAAAATATGTTCTCCCCCCTTCTTTATTTTTTAGGGTATTTATTACTAAAAGTGTTTTAAAACTGGACCATTGAGTAAAGTCACTCCATCTCCTACCATTCCTAGCACAGTGCTTGATAAATATTTGCTGGCTCATTCAGCTGCAGCTGCAGAGACCTACCTGTGGTTGCTGTGGCGACTGTCCGGACCAAAGCTCAGGCAGCTGGAAGTATCAGTGAAGCCAGAAGATTTCAGCTGTTCAATGTCTGTGAGGAGGAGTCAAGGTCTGGGATTTGTGTCCTCTGCATAGCAATGGCACTGCAATGGACGAGCCTGGTGCAGGGCTGGGCTGTCTCGCTACTGTCACCTGCCTGTTGAGGGATGATGGTGGTTGTTGAGAGGCTGGATCAGACCCCAGAGGTGGCATGGATGTGACATATTTGTTGGGCTTACACAGTCTTGTATTTTATTTCCATCTCTGTTCCTTCCTTCCATGAGATCTTGGGTGGTGCTTCATCAACCCTGAGTAATCGTTCCTTCATCTGCAAGTTGGAATAAAAAGGCCTACCTCACTGGGCTCATGTGGGTGAGGAGAACTGAAGAGTCTGAGAGCACCAGCATGGTGCTTGGCACGAGCCAGAGGCTACAGAAAACACTGCCCTCCCACACTCCACCTTGGAGAGACTCAGAAAAGAACAAGCTTCGTTTGAAAAAAAGGAAAGCAGCTCAGGCAATGGGGTGGCTTAGAGTGAGTACCCTCAATGGGCTTGATCAGACCTCTGGCCAAAGACCCTTTTGGGGATGGGGTGAGGGTTGGTTGTTGCAGGGTAAAGGAAGTTGCTGTCTTTGGGAGGGGCGCCTGGCTGTGAGGTGACCTCTAGTCATATTTGGCATAAGGGGAGAGGAGGGAACGGGGATTGGTAAGGAAGAGGGCTAAGAGACTGCCAAAGGTCTCCCTGTTTTGCCAGGGTTCTGGCTGATGGGAAGCTGGGCCAGGAAGGTAGGGACAGGAGTAATCACCCTCTGATTGCAGGGCACTCTCCTGTGTGCAGACGCCTTCCACTTCTTCCATCTGCTCTGTCTCTCCAAGAACCCCTATGGCCCTCGGCTCAGAGCAGAGCTGAGTGCAGAAATGAAAATCTGTGGCCCTGTGTTCCAAAACGATGAAGAATTTCAAGATGGTGGCAGTGGCAAAATCCTTCTCCAGGAAAATTCTTTCCTTGGCCCAATGTGTAAACACTTGCTGAGGTCCTGTGGAGTTCCATAAATGCTGATGATATTGATGATGATGATAAGTATATAAGCTTCATGTTAGGACAGTTTTTGTTTTTGTTTTTTCTGAGACAGGATCTTACTCTGTCACCCAAGCTGGAGTGCAGTGGCCTCCATCATGGCTCACAGCAGCCTCGACCTCCCAGGCTTAAGCAATCCTCTTACCTCAGTCTACCGAGTAGCTGGGACTACAGGTGCATGCCACCATACTTGGCTAATTTTTGTATTTTTTTATAGAGGCAAGGTTTCACCATGTTGCCCAGGCTGGTCTCAAACTCCTGGGCTCAAGCAATTCTTGCCCGTCCGTCTCCGGAAGTGCTGGGATTACAGGTTTAAGCTACCGTTCCTGACCTTAGGACAATTTTATTTGTTTAATTTAATTTAATTTTTTTAGATTTATTTTTATTTATTTATTTTTATATTATACTTTAAGTTCTAGGGTACATGTGCACAACATGCAGGTTTGTTACATATGTATACATGTGCCATGTTGGTGTGCTGCACCCATTAACTCATCATTTACATTAGGTATATCTCCTAATGCTATCCCTCTCCCCTCCCCCCACCCCACGACAGGTCCCAGTGTGTGATGTTCCCCTTCCTGTGTCCAAGTGTTCTCATTGTTCAATTCCCACCTATGAGTGAGAACATGCGGTGTTTGGTTTTCTGCTTAGGACAATTTTAATACTTACCATTTAATAAACACTTTATTGTACATGGAAGTTACTTTGGGGGAACTCCTAGTTGTAGAGTTGGCTCCTGAAGTAGACTCACTCATAGGCATTTATTTCTAGAATAACGTTGTCAGGGTACAGAATTGTACCCTTTAGGTGGGACACAAAACCTAAAATGACATCCTTTTCAGGTGTAATTTGTGTCTGGTATCTGGCATCAAATATTCTTGCATTTAAAAAGTAGATTCAAAATGAACAATGACAGCACAGTGATTGTGAAGGTGAAACAAAGTGACTTAAGTTGCTTGACTTGATCATTCTAGGTGGCCGCCGGAGTTTATTTTTGTTTAAAATCTAAAACAATGAAACAGAGTGTGAAATGTGAGGTGTAATATTTGTGTTTCGTAAGTGTGTATTTTAGTTCATGCTTGAATTTTTTACTGAATTCAATAATATTTTAAAATTGAAACTTACTTTTAATTATTTTAAAATGACAGAACAAAATCCAGATCATGGATTTATCAATGTTGTACCATTTGCTAACATTTTGCACTTATTAAATCCTCTCTTGGTCTCTGAATAATTATTTACATAAATTATTGTATTAGAATGTCACCAAAGGATCAAAGTTCAAACTGATAGGTATATTTAAACGCAATTAAGTAAATAATTGTGCCTTGTTGTCCTGTAGGAACTTGTAGTAACTTGCAGTGTCTTGCAGTATTGTGAAACCAGCAACTTGTTCACAATTCTTCTGAATTTCTCGGGAAATTTGAAGTGGAGTACCTGTACCAACATGAAATGATACGAATTTAAGTGAAGCTCAACAACAAAAAGCAAAAAGAACCAAAGAGGAAGCAACTGAAACAACATCTGGATGTATTTAAAAATACACAGTGCCTCTAAAATCAGGTGTCATTAATGAAAATTCTCAAGAAATGCCACCGGACATAGCCAATGCACCCATACTATTGTTATTCATTTCCTGCTTTTTACAGAAAACAATTTTGTTGCATGGAAGATTGGTGAGTTATAAAAAGACCTGCCCTGGGAGAATGGTGTGAACCCAGGAGGCGGAGCTTGCAGTGAACTGAGATCACGCCACTGCACTCCAGCCTGGGTGACAGAGCGAGACTCCATCTCAAAAAAAAAAAAAAAAAAGAAAAGAAAAAAAGAAAAAAAAAGACCTGCCCTGGGTGTCAAGCACACCCTGGGTGTCAAGCACCGCTGGTTCTGGCCCCTCTGCTTGGGATACAGGGGCAGGGTGCCCTGGTGGTAGGGCCTTGGTCACCAGCCAAGTCAGTTCCCATGGGATCCTCTTTCTGAGCTGATGCCCACTCCCTTGAAGAAGGGACTTCTATTCAGGCCTCTCGTTGCAAGGAGCAGAAACCCACTTAGGCTGGCTCAAGTCAACTGTGTTCAGCTGTTCAGCGTCCTGTTTCACAGACATGTCCCAGCCTCTCTTGGGGTATGACTCGAGGCTGGCAGAGGAGACCCAGGGAATGTCACCAGTCTTTGGGGTTGCCTCAGCTCAAAACAGTCCCTCCTTTCAGCTATTTTTCTTTTTTTTTTTTTTTTTTTGAGATTGGGTCTCTGTTGCTCAGGCTGGAGTGCAGTGATGTGATCTCGGCTCACTGCAACCTCCACCTCCTAGGCTCAAGCAATCCTCCCACCTCAGACTCCTAAGTAGCTGGGACTACAGGCATGTGCCACCATGCCTGGCTAAGTTTAAAATTTTTTTTTGTAGGGACAGGATTTTGCCATGTTGCCTAGGCTGGTCTCGAACTCCTGAGCTCAAGCGATCCACCTGCCTCAGTCTCCCAAGGTGCTGGGATTACAGGCATGAGCCACCCTGCCTGGCCTCCCTCCTTCCACTTTTAGGTAGCTGTGTTCAGAGTGGGTCATTCAGCAGAGGCAAACAGGTACAAAGTTGCTTCCAAGGCCCTGTGGGAAATTCTTATTAATTCAGTTGACAAATATGTGTTAAGTGCCTTCTTTAAGGACAGACAATGTCAGACCAGACTCAGAGGCTGTCTTCCTGGGGAAGCTATGGCACACATGAGCATGGCCAGAATTCAAGGAAGGGTGGAAGGAGGGGCTCTAAGAGAGAGGCAGGTGAGTTGTTAGGGGTATGTGAAGAAGGGTGAGAGAACTTTGCCCCAGGGGTCTCCAAGAAGGGCTGGGGGCTTTTGTAGAAACTGAGATGTGCCAGGAGAGAACATCTTCTAAAGAATGGCATGCTTGGTTGGGCGCAGTGGCTCACACTTGTAATCCCAGCACTTTGGGAGGCCGGGCAGGTGGATGACTTGAGGCCAGGAGTTTGATACCAGCCTGGCCTAGTATCAAAAACCCCAACTCTACTAAAAATACAAAATTCAGCTGGGCATGGTGGCGCACACCTGTAGTCCCAGCTACTTGGGAGGCTGAGGCAGAAGAATTGCTTGAACCTGGGAGGCAGAAGCTTCAGTGAGCTGAGATTGCACCACTGCACTCCAGCTTGGGTGACAGAGCAAGATCCTGTCTTAAAAAAAAAAAAAAAAAAAAAAAAAAAAAAAAAAAGACTGGCGTGCTGTGTTTATTTATACCAGCTCTGTGACTTTGAGCAAGTCCCCCCTGCCTTCTGGGACACAGCTCCCTCCTCTGATGAAGCGGGGTGAGAGGGCCAACGGTCTGACATTGACATTATGGGCTGAATGTAATGAGGATAAAGTCAGGCAATCGCAGATTGCCAGCCCCCATCCAGAGTTAAGTGCTTAATAAACAGTGGCTGATGGCATGTTCACAGGGTCTCCCAGGAACTTCCCTTCGCTGGTGGTTCTCCGCCCTGACGCAGAGTAGAATCAAGGGCTTAACTCAGACCTTCACTTAGAAAAGGCCTTTCTGCAGGTGCTGAGCTAATTCTGGGGTTGTCTGATGAGTGAACCCAGCCCACACTTGGAATTCCCAGAGGAACAAATACCGTGGCCCTTGCACAACCTTCCTCAAATATACACTGTCTCAGTGGAGCTTTTGAGAGAAGCTGAATAGCTCTTGTAAAATACAAACCGTCATTTTTGTTGCTAATAATAATAATGACAGTAAATTCCTAGGCTCCTGCCTTGGAATCATAGCCTATCTGGCGGCAAATTTCACCATCACCCAAGGACTGGCCCAGCACCAGGAATAATAACTTCAGCATTCCTTATGCCTCAGAGGTTCACTAGGTCCGTGTACTTGCCTTTCTGACTCACCTCTAGATATGGTGGTGCCTCTGCTACAGGAGGACTTGCTTTTTCGCTGCCGTTCACGACTATTTCATGTCTCTCAGGCACTTTAGCTGTACACCTAATTTAATCCTCTAGCAACCCTGTGAGGGAAGTCATCTTAGGGATGACTGGGATTGGAACCCGGTTCTGTCTGCGTTCAGAGCCCAAGCTCCTAAGCACAGCCTCTTTGCTGTTTGATGGAAACAGTTCCAGCTCTGGGAGGTGCAGGCCAAGATAAGCATCCTGAAACAGGCTTCTCTGAAAGGAAAGAAAATAAAATAAGGGCCTTGACCTAACTCAATGAAATGTCTTATGCTCAGTCACCACTGAGTGAGAATCTGTTAAAATCTGGTCAGTCCTGTGCTGAACTTGCCTGGAGCACTTTCCAGGTAGAGAGAAACTGGCGAATGAAGAAAATGCATCATGATGATTGCAAAGGAAACACTTAATCTATGGAAGATAATACCTTGTGTTGAGGAATTTGCAAATACTTTCGGAGACATCCTGTTCCACGCCAATAGTGGATGGACTAACTGCAAATTGTTCTTATTTATTCATTAACGCAAGTCCCCCAAGGGCTTGCTATGCAACACTTTATTAGCCTGGACCGAGTAATATATTTTAAAGTAATAAAACTACATTATTTTAAAATTATTTTTTAATGTGGACTTTCCAGCCATTGACTGCCCTCTCTGATAGGTCTGAATTAGTGAGTTTTAATTGTGTGTAAAAGAGCAATAAAATCATCATTATGAAAATGATGGGGTGCCTCCTTCACGGCAGGCACTGTGCTGGGCCTTATCCCACTCAGCCTCACTAAACCCGCCATGTGGGCGCCACATGCCCTCACTGCACAGGCAGAACTCATGCTCTGAGGGATTCAACTCCTTGCTAATGAATGGGGGAGCCAGGACTTAAGCCCAGGCGTGTCAACCTCTGTTGGGGCTCAGAAAATGATACTCCTCAATATGATGCTTTGACATGCTGGACTAAAGAAGTAGCCTCAAGGGCTCTTGACCTTCCCTACCCCTCCCACCTTCCTGTTTCTCAACCCCTTGTCTCTCCCAAAACACAGGACAAGGCTGTTCTCTGAAGTTCCCTCATTCACCTAGATACCAGATGGCCAAAGAGGAACACAATTGCCTTCCATCCCCTCCCTGAAATTTCATTATCCAGAGGATTAAAACTCATATCACAGAGGAAGAGATTGAAAATTAAACATCACACCGATGACCCATACTTCAGAGCATTGACCCAAATTGTCCGTTTTTAGGTCCCATTCCATCTCCAAAGATAATTATTTCCTAACCATTGTCTGAGCATTGGGCCCATTCATTCCTCTTAAAACTCATTTGCTGGGCCAGGTGCAGTGGCTCACGCCTGTAATCCCAGCACTTTGGGAGGCCGAAGTGGGAAGATCAGGAGGTCAAGAGATCGAGACCATCCTGGCCAACATGGTGAAACCCTGTCTTCACTAAAAATACAAAGATTAGTTGGGCATGCTGGCACATGCCTGTAGTCCCAGCTACTCGGGAGACTGAGGCAGGAGAATTGCTTGAACCCAGGAAGGTGGAGTTGCAGTGAGCCGAGATCATGCCACTGCACTCCAAGCCTGGTGAACAAGAGGTGAGATGTCCCACCTAAAAAAAAAAAAAAAAAAAAAAAAAATATATACTATATAATATATTATATATATTCTAATCCCTCAAAACAGCCATTTTCTCCTCCATCTCCTCTTCCCTGATAAAGAAGGGTATATGAGCGTCTGGACTTCATTGGGTTTGGGCCATCATGTTCTTGCAATTCGCCTGTGCTTATGCACATTAAATAAATCATTTGCCTTTTCCTCTTATTAATCTGCCTATTGTAAATTCATTTTCAGTGAACTTCAAAGGACAGAGGGGAAACTCTCCCTTGGCTCCTACCCCTCCAAGTTCCCACTTTTCCGACAACACTCCTTGGACACAGCTGAGGTACGAACATAATATGGTCCTGAATGAGGCTGAGTTTTGGGTGCAGAAGACCTGGGTTAATAAAAATAGGAAGGTAAGAAAAGAAAAGAAAAATCAAGCCACATCATAGGACTAGCTTCCTATTATTTATCCACTCAGGATTGACCACCCCTGTGGGCCAGACAGTTGTACCCCCATGTACCAGTTGGGTATACGAAGACACGAGAAGTGCTGTGATGGTTCATCTTGCATGTCAACTTGCGTGGAGTATGCTGACTCATTGTTTTGTCCAACACTGATCTGGACATGGTGGTATAGGTATTTTTTAGATGAGATTAACGCTTACATCAGTAAAGCAGGTTACCCTCCATACTGTGGGTGGGCCTTGTCCAATCAGTTGAAGGCATTAAGAGCAAAGATTGAGGTTTCCTAAAGAAGGTGGAATTCTCCTTGAGACTACAACATAGCAACCCTGTCTGAGTTTCCAGCCTGTTGCCTTGTGGAATTTGAACTCAGGACTCCAGTCTATGGCATTAACCCTCACTTAAATTTTCAGCCTGCCAGCCTGCCCTGTGGATTTCAGACTTGCCAGCCACACAATTCCTTAAAATAAATCTCTCTGTCTCTGTCTCTTTCTGTCTGTCTATATACACACATGCAGGCATATATACATATATATGTATGCATCTATATATTTATATCTGATCTCATATTGCGTATTGGTTGTTCCTCTGTAGAACTCTGCCTAATACAGCTGAAGATGTGTTCTCTTACTTCAGAAAGCTTGCATATTACTGGAGGACAATCAGTACAGAAGTCAACAATTACAGAAAGGGGACTAGGGTAATATGGTGGCCAATGTCCTTGTGAGTAGTGGTGAGAGAGGGCTACAAGTTAGAGACTGCCAAGGGAAAGTCAACAGCAAGGGAAACAGAGATGAAGGAGGTTCAGCCAGGCCCCACCAGCTACCCACACTAAACCTGGAGTCTCTTTTCCCTTCAGTCTTAAAAATATTTTATTTCTGTACTTCAATGGAGGCAAGCCCCTAAGTCCTGAAGGATCTGTTGTTTGTTGTATTACCCCAAGCAAGGATTAGTCTAGAAGGGACCTCACCTCCCAACAATGAAATGCAGCTCTTACATTTTACAGATTGGGAAACCAAGTCCCTGCAAGCTTTCTGTTAAAGGGACAGAGGTGCTGGATCATGGTGAGCAGGGATATGTACCCACAGGAGTAATAGCAGCTGTTCGTACACATTTTATTCTAATGCGCCTTCCTGTGATCGTGTTAAATGAATTCCAGGATTTTTACCAAACTTGACTCTTTTGAGAAAGAACCAAAGGAGCTAAACCTAACAACTCTTGGGGACTGATGTGCAAATGCCACTCCTGAGCTATGGGGGCTCCAGGTCCACCTCACATTGCCCCCTGCAGTCACCCAAGTCCAGCCCTAGCCCCCAGGCAGGTTGTCCCTGCAGACTGGCAAAGTCATTCCAGGTGTGGTCTCAGAGAACCTCTCTCTGGAATGGTAGAAGGGTTTGTAGCCATAAGAGCTGATATCAAGGAGGCTTCTAGAAATCTAGAAAATTTAATTCCCCAGAAAGTACCTGAGAATTAGTTTCTCCTCTAGAGTCCTTTTTTAGGAAGCGCCGGAGTCCATGCTTGTTCTTATATTTTTATCCATGTATCACCTCAATTAAGGCACCAAAGTCCTGTGAGAAACACCAGCTTGTGCCGTCTTGTCCTCCCCCACTCTTACTGGATAGTAGGGACAGAAAAGTGGAGATTATTCCGCATTTTACAGAAAGAGAAACCAAGGTGCAGAGGAGGGTGGAACTAGCTTCTGATCCTGGGCTACACCCATGGCAAACTGGGAAAGGTGTGCCAGGAGGAGTTGCCGCAGGCATTGGCCCCAGGGAAGCCCTGCTTTGTCACTGTGAGAGGACAGGGCACCACCTAGGCTGGCCTTGCCAATTAGAACCAGCTCTGCTGCTCCAAAGACACCCAGACCAGTGAGGGGTGCGCATGTGGACAAGCTTTAAAATCATAATTCTTCCCTCTGACAGTTCCCTGAGGTCCAGGACATCATGTGTGGTAGTGATGCTCTGTGACCCTCTGGCTCCCTATCCCAAGGATGTGGGGAAGAGTTGCACCCTAAGTCTCTTCTTGCTGTGGGCAATAAGGATTGCAGCCATTAGCCTGAGTGGGTGGGAGAGACATCATCTGCTAAAGTAGGAAGGGCATGTGGTCTGGATACCTGAATTTTAATTCCAATCCTTTTTGTGTGTGTGTGTGTGTGTGTGTGTGTGTGTGTGAGATGGAGTCTCGCTCTGTGGCCCAGGCTGGAGTGCAGTGGCGGGATCTCAGTTCAATGCAAACTCCACCTCCTGGGTTCAAGTGATTCCCCTGCCTCAGCCTCCCAAGTTGCTGGGATTACAGGCGCCTGTCGCCACACCCAGCTAATTTTTGTATTTTTAGTAGGGACAGTGTTTCACCATGTTGGCCAGGCTGGTGTTGAACTCCTGACCTCAGGTTATCTGCCTGCCTCGGCCTTCCAAAGTGCTGGGATTGAAGGTGTGAGCCACCGTGGCTGGCCATTTCTTTTCTTCTTCTTTAAACTAGCTGTGTGACCTTAGGTAAGTTACTGAACCCCTCTGAGTCTCAGTTTGTGCCTCTGCCTCTGTAAAACAGAAATAGTAAGAATAACTACCCCCAGGGACTATCAGTGACTTCACACAAAGTCATGAATGTGCTCATGTTCTGTAGACTGTAAAGCACTCTTAGCAACATTCACTGCCATTCTTTCTTGATATGCTCTAAAGGAGATGGGGGAAAGGAAGGATCCAGAGCTGGGAAATTCTGCTTTCTCGAATCCTTTGTTGTTACAGTGAGGCCATAGTCCAGAGACTTTAAGCAGCCAGCTCTAAAGCACAGAGGGCAGGAGGCAGGGTTTGGGCTGGGCAGTGAGCTTGGGTAGGGAATGAGGGGGACTGTGCCAGTGCCCAGAGACCGGACCATGATGAGACCCTGGAGGAACCCTGCAGGAGGGTACTAAGGGCAGGGGCAGCGAGGTAGGGGGAGGCCAGGTGGGCAGTGGGCTAAGGACACAGTGCTGTTGAGTGGGGATATGCCAGCTCTGGTTACCAAAACCCGTGTGGGGGTTTCTGAGTACAAAGGCATGTGGCTGGTGCAGGTCTCCGCTGAGCTATGACTGCAGCTTTGGAAACATGAAAAAGTAAACACACGATGTGGGTCTTCAGACCACCCCAGATTAGCAGCTAAAGAGGTAGATGGGTAGAAGAAAATAGGTTTTCAAAGAACAAAAATACAACAAGGCAGCACATCCATCCCCGAGGTTGAGAAATGTGGGCTGCATGAGTTACCGCATCATCAGAACTGTGCCCGAGTCAGCTCTGGGGAGAATGTAGAGCACGTGGGGCACGGAGGCAGGGTGTGTGTACCTATGAAGCGCTGCCCCCACACACACCCCTTAAAGGAGAGTTTCTCTAGAAATGACCCGAGAATTCTGGTAACAAGAGTTGTCATTCAAGATAGGCCTGACTCATTTCTCCCATGAAGGAGGAACTGAACAGTCAGCAGCAGAGATTAGAATTCTTATCCAGGCAGATCTCTAGTGCTTCCCTCCCTCCTACCAAAGTATTCTCTCTTTTGGCATCTCTCTGCCTTATATTTCGCCATTACAGATTGATCCTTTTGCCTTGTCAGTCTCCAACAGTTCTCTATACAAACGCAAATGTTTCTGAAGAGGCAGGCCACAGGTCAGTCCAGACTGTGAACCCAGCTCAGGCAGCCAGGAACCAGGACTGGTTCCATCAGGGGCATGAGGGCCCACAAGAGTGAGCGAGGGAGAAGGATGAGGACAGTGATTTTTGTTGTTCCCACTGTACAGATGAGGAAACTGAGACTCAGAGGAGTAAAGAAAGCAATGAGCAATCTGAGGGTGGGGAAGGCCAAACCTCACTTCCTCCTCCAAAATCGTGTGTCTTCAGAGTACGTTCAAGGGCAACTCCACGCTCTGTGTTTCAGAGAAAACAATCCTTCGTGGCTGTGCCCACACTCTCCTCCCACACCATCGGATGTGCAGGCAGCGTGGGGTCTCTCCAGCGTCCCCTGTTCAGATGGCCCATTCAGAAACTGGACATAACTGTGACTTGTGTGCCTGGCCCTGAATAATCAATTAGGCCAGTGAAACGGGAGTCTTTCTCTGTGTCTGGAATTGGAACTGAGACCCTAAGTTGGAGTCACTCAGAAGTCTGGGAGACTCAAGAGTGAGGTGGCCATTAAAGAGCCACACACAGCCCAAGGTGCTAAGTCAGGAGAAACTGAGGCAGCCAGACAGACGGGGAAGGGAGCAGGGCACAGAGAGAACCAACGAGGAGAGATACCCAGGGGAGCAACCAGAGCTGCCTGATCAAGGATGATGCCCACCTCCAGGGCAGGGAACCTTACGTCTGCCCAGGAATGGCAGGGCTTCTGTGGAGCAGTATCCCCTGAGATATGACTCTCAGTTTTCTACTTTCCTACTGGGTGTGTTTTTTGCCACTCTCTAGCCCTGGCTGTACCACTGAGGACTGAGTTTTAGCAGGAAGCAGAAAACTGGGATTCTTAGGTTGCAGGTCACTGGATCAAGAGGCACCACATCTGTGTGAAGCAGGGATTACTGCCCCTCACTGCTGATATGGGATGCCAACACACCACCCCAAGACCCTGCTCCTGAAGGCGATGCTGCTCCCAGGGGGATCTAGGGCTGCGTTCCCTGCGGAGGGATGAGGTACTTTGCTTGCAGGAGGGAGAATGAGCCGGAAGCCATCAGTAGTCAAGAATGTGCCCTCTCAGTGTCCCCAGCTCCTGACTTCTGGGCACCTGGTGGGAGAGCACTTTCTGCCTCTTTTGCTTGGGTGGAGCTGTGTGATATATCCGACCAGCGAGCTGTGAGTGGAAGGCTTCACCCTCTGTGTGAGGCCCTCAATCTCTTGCTCTCAGTCACTGTAGCCAGCATCATTCCAGATGGTGGTGGCTGCTGCCTCAACTTGGTTCTTAGAGAATGGACACAGAGCTTGTCCAGCTAAATAAACCTGCTTTGTTTGGAGCTATTTCATGTTGGGGATTGTTTGTTACTCCATCACACCCTGGGTGATCTGGCAGGTGCATTGCCTTAGCCAGGGCTTCAGCATCACACATTTCCTGGATTCTTCTGGGAAGTACATGGAGGGCTGCTACAAGCTAGGGCAACCCCAGGGGCTGGAGACATTCCCTGGGTCCCCCCTACCAGCCACAGTGCCAACCCTCAGGCTGTGGCACAGGAGTGCTGAACAGCAGAGGGCACCAGAGGCCTGTATCTGCCTTCCCCATCCTTGTGCCATCATGGGGGTTGGTGGCATCAGTAATACTGATATTGTAGGCGGGTAGCACTTGGACCTACAACAGAGAGAGATCTCAGGGCCCACTCCTCTTTTGTGTCACGTGGTTGTGAGCAAGTATTTGTAAGATAGAGACTTACCCCTCAGTAGGCTTCAGACAACATCTAGGGACCAGGGTCGGGACACCCACCACAACTTCCTCTGGCCCTTTCTCTCTTGGGCTGGCCCCGCCTTCAGTTGTCATCTGTCAGGCCCAGGGGTGTGGAGGAAAGCCAGGAGCCGGGATGCAGCAGAACAGGCACAGACAGCCTGACTCAGCACACAGCAGTGTTTTCAGGCCATCCCCTGTGGCTTTTCCTCTTCCGTGCCTCAAATCCCACCACTATACTTTTTCCCATTTAGCACCCTGCTTTCAACTCTGTGAAAATGCAGCCCTTGTTTTTTTGGGGAAAGGGAAAGTATGGAGGCTGGAGAGGGTGGGACTAACAGCAGATGTTTTCAGGATTTGAGAGCTTCGTCAGTACAAAGAGCTCTGTGCTAGGAGCCTGGAAGCCACGTGATCTGCACTAGGTCTTTTTCCTTCCTTGGGCCTCCGTTTTCTCCTCTGCAAAAGTGGGTTTTGGGACAGCCAAGTTCTGAGCCCTTTCCAGAGTTTGTAACCTAAGATTCAAGTTTTGCTGGTCAGGAAGAGAGAGACAGCCTGGTCCTGGGGTAGGGATGGGAAGGAGGAGGAGGGGGCTACCTGTAAGGTAAAAGGGACAGGCGGGGGAAGCTTGGGTCACTGGGAGTTCCTAGCTGGACCATGACACTTTGCCAGGAGTGGCTAGCTTCCCTGCACCTGCTGCTTTACTGTTGACCTGTGTTTCAGTATTTACATTTCTCTGGATTGTATAAGACCAAGGTCAGGTTAAGTCCATTACTCCTAACCCTAGTTGGCCCAAAGTCAAACAGAAGAGGTTGCCTGTGCACCTGCATCTCTGCCCTCCCTGCCTTCTCTAGGTGCTCCTGGCTCTGGCCCTTTCCTGTGGGGGCAGGAGGTCAGGCCTGACTCTGAAGCCCTAGTATGGCCTGTCTTCCAGAAAGACAAGCACATAGACACTGCAAGCACCCACCTTGGGGTGGGGAGGGGAACACCTGCCTGGCACCTGGCTGTTTGCTGGGTGGGGATGCCTCTTTTTGCTGCCTTTGTTATCCTTTTCCCTCACCACTGCCAACACTCAGGCTCCCTGGTTAAAAGGCGACACCAGGTTCTTCCCAGCAAGAACCCCAGGAGCTCTGGAGGCACCTTCTGAGTGGGGTTTGGTTGGCTAAGCAAAGTATCTCCTTCAATCCTTCAACCTCCACTCTGCTCAGTCCCTGGAAGGTCAGGTTGTAGCATGAGAGGAGGCCACCTCCTAAGCTTCCCCTGCTCTCCCCAGTGCCCCTGTTTTTCTGAGCTCTGGAGGTCACCAGGGTGCTGCGGAGCTCATTGCAAGTTGCCCTGGCTTGTTATCAGTCTTGAGAGACTTTTTATTCCACCAAGCCCACTACTTGTACTACCTATTCACTCAGTCATTCACTGAGGCTCACCATTGGCCATGAGATCACCAGGGCCTAGACACACAGAGGAGTGTGAGCACAGAATGCAGTCCTTGCAGGGCTCCGGGTTTCGTGGCTGTGATAGGTGCCTGAGGCCTGCTAATTCAGGGTGACAAGTGCCCTGATGTTGGCTGCACTGGCTCATATGGGAACATTGCCGGAGGCGCATGGGGCCGGCTTCTCAGAGGAGGCCATATTTGAGCTGAGTTGGAGGAAAAGCAGTATGGATTCCCTAGATGGGGGTGGAAGGCGAGGAGAGGACTTTCTGGAAAGGGCACATCAGTCTGAGGGAAACACCCACATACAGGCTGGCAGGTGAGAGGACAGAGTCCCTTCTGGGATCAGGACTGTTTGGGACCACTGGAGTAAGTGCAGGAGACTGGAGACAAGGCTGGGGAGAAGGCAGGACTTTGGTCATGGAGGTCCTTGGAGTCTTTATCCTGTAGGTGGTGTGGAGACCAGAGAGGAGGCTGTTGCACTACCTCCTCTCTGGAAGTTGTAGGAAGAGAAGAGGAGGTGGGCAACAGAAGTAGAGGCAGAGCTCTGAGGGACCTTGGGCAGATGGAAGCCACCCAACTCGATGGCCATGAGAACAAGGCAAGGAGGAGGGGGAGGCGAGGAGGAGAGGGAAGAGAAGAGGAGTGGGAGGCAAGGCTGACTCCTGGGCTCCTACTTAGATGGCTGATGGCTCGGGGCCACTTGCTGCTCACCAGAATGTGCAGAGGAGGAACAGATATGGTGTAGGGTGCAGATGTGAATCCAGTTGTGATGCTAAGGTTTGGATGCCCAAGGCCGCTCAGGAAAGGATGTCCAACAAGCATTTGATGTCAAGTTTGGCAAAGAGATCTCTTCTGGAGAATCGACCTGGGCACCATCTGCATTAGGCAGCATTTGAACCTCTGTGATGTAGATGGCGTGATTAAAGGGCAGTGCATAGAGATAGGAAGAAGGCCTACGCAAGACCTCGGTACTGGCATAAGAGGGGCTAGGAGGGCAGGGTATGACGGAGGCTGAGAGGAGCACTGTGGAGAAGGAGCAGGTAACATGCTTGAGTGCTGCGCAGACTGAGTCAGACAGGACTTGGTCTGGCCACTGGTAGGAAGGCGGTTGGCGCCCTTGGCCCAAGTTCAATGGCAGAATGGCAGAGGAGGGTGTCGGCTGCGAAACTGATGCAGGAGAGGCAGGCTGCCTCATCCACTCCCGACGGCATGGCTCTGAGCTCGGGTGCTGAGTGTTCAGTGCTAGTGATAACACATGTGTAGTAAACATTTCTAGAATGACCCATTTTGGGGTTGAAGAGACTTTTTGTTTTGAAGATAAGTGGGACTGAGTATCTCACCTCTCCCACCTCCCAGCCCCTAAAGTGAGTCAGAATCAGAAAGGTAATGGATAGGCAGTTTCCAGTTCTCATCCAGATCTGGAAATTCTGATCTAACCCAGGACAAATGTTGAGGTCTGTTTGGAAAGGCATGAGTGCTCCCTGGGGGCAAGAGAGCTCCTTTTCTCTGGGGGCTTTCCAGTAGCCCCAGCCTCACCGGTCACCTTCAGGTGGTGAGCTGGGCATTTAGGGAAGCTGTGCCTTTTGCCGTTAAGCTGCTGGTTTTGCAAGATTGGGAGGCTGGAGATCTTTTCTCAAGTTAGCAGCCATCGCAGGGAAGGAGGACCAGAGTAGGAGTGCTGGGCTAGGATCCTAGTCCAAGCTCTGCCATTATCGTGTGTGAAACAATCATCTCTCTGGGCTGCAGTTTTTCCATCTGTAAAACAAGGATTCCAACACTACATTCACAGAAGTATCTGAAGGATAAGCTGAGATAATAGATGCAGAGGTGATGTGAAAAGTAGGAAGTGCTTTACATGTGCCAGTTTTCTTCATTCATTCATTCTCATTCACGCATGTACTAATTTAGCAAAAAATGATGAAGCATCCGTTAGATACTATAATTGCAAAATGCTAAGTGTTCAGGGCAGAGCAAGTGGACAGACTTTGTAACAAAAGTCTGCTTTTGACTATTTTACTCCTGCCCCCCCGTCTGCATAAGATAGAGAAGGGTAGAGCTGATGGGTCAATGGGCATCTGCGCCCTAGGCTGGGGGTCATCACTAGCCCTGACTTTGCACTGCAATCAGTAGACTGTGTGTGTGGGATTCTGTGATGAGAGGAATTTCCTACTCTTTTTGTTGTGGTAGGGAAGAGTTTACAGTGAGTAGGGTCAAGGGTTGTTTTTTGCTTTGTAGTGTTGATTTCAGAGGCTGCCTCATCTGTTGTCTGGCAGCAATGGCACACTGGCCATTGACATGGGCAAAGGTCACTGTCCTGAGATGTGCGTGCAACAGAATCATAGGGCAGCTTTAGCAGATCATCATCAGAGATAGCTCAGTAGATGCAGCTGCCTTCTGAGTATAAAAGATTTGGATTCAACTCTGGTGGGTGAACTTGGACAAGGTGCTTAACCTTACCGAGACTCAACTTCCCCATCTGCAATAGGGGACTCTTAATACCTACCCTTTGTGCTTGGTGAAGACAAAGTGAGAGTCATGAGAGAATGTCCTCCTCCCCTTCTTCCACTGATGTCAATTCATGATCACTGACCTCATCGGGCAGTTATCTGACTCAGGTGTATCAGATCTAGCAGGTACAGTGACCTCTGTGCCACTCATATGTCCCTCAGTTATTAGGTACCAGGCTTCTGGTGATGTGAAGAGTGTCTGTTGTAGCCACTGTTTCTAAATTGTTAATAAAATAAGACAGCTCTGGTCTGGAGGAGAGTTGGGGAGAAGCCCAGGAGTCAGATTAAAGCCCATGTCCAGGCGGGCATCCCTGAATGCTCTTCTTCCCTCTCTAAAGGTTCTGAGGATTCAGCCTGTTGCAACTTCCTCATTAACCCTTTCACCCATCATGGTGCTTGTGGTAGGGATCTGCCCCTGAGCCTGGCTAGGGAATGGAAAGCAGCCCCTCAGCATGCCACCACCCACCTCACTGTTCCCAAAAACAAGCACTCTGGCTGTTTGCATAATGGGGGCTTTATCACTAATCAGAGAAGGTGAACACACCAGGCAGCAAAACAGTAAGCACAGAGAAAGGCAAAGTCTCCAGCAATCTACAAATCCCTGATGCCACAGGCCCTCACACATGGAGGCCCTCACACTGGACTTATTCTTTCTGTGCCAGGCTGGGTGAAGAGAGCAGGAGCTAGCAGCTTTCATCTGCTCTATCATCACACTTGCAGTTTCAGGGGACTTCCAGACCAATCAACTACTCACTCCATCCCCTTTGCCCACCCCAACGCTAACCCCTCTATCCCAGCATTGTCTGGATCTATACTTTGTCTTTGCCTGTTTCTGGACTGTGGGCTCCTTGAAGGGAAGAAGAAAGGTGTTTTCTTCCTTCCTGGGTCCTCAGAGCTATCACGTGTTTCCAAGAAGGGGACGGGGAAGTTTGGCCTCAGGTGTGAGGAGTAGTTGCCTGGGTCATTGGCTCATAGTGTGGGTGTTTCTGGGGTCTATGCGGTTACTCAGATGGTACTCACCTTGCTGGGCTCTGTCCCACTCTCTCCTTCTTCTAAAGCACGCTTCTGGGGTGTGAGAGGTACACTCAGAGGGATAGCCATGGGAGTGCATTCCTAGCTTATCCTTCCTTCCATCGAACTGCCTGCTGAGTGGTTTGCCCCAGTAAGAGTTTGCCAATTTCTTGTCTTAACTGTATTCTATTATACCTCATAAAGGTTGTAGCCCAAACGACTCTGAGTTTCAGGGTCACAAAGCATCAGTATAGAAGGAAGCCTTGGAGAGTGTGTGGTTTGTCTGAAAAATAAAAAAAAATAAAAAAAAACAAGTGGATAAAAAATGGAATAGTGCCTCCTCAAACCTGAGTGGCTTTTCAATGATCCCACCAGCCTTCTGGGCCACAGCCAATATGGAGGGCTAAGATGGGCATGGTTCTAGTGCAAGTCCCTGTACAGGTGCATGCCATCTGTCAGCAGGCATCCGCAGATGTTCAGATTTGGGCAGCCTGGCAGAAGATTTTGGGGTGCAGGCAATGGTTGGATTTTTCAGCTTAAACTTTGAGGTTTAACTACCCATAAATGACTTCAAGGTCTATTGCATGCCACCATTTGTAAACTGACTGAAATGGAATGTGAATTGTTGGTGTTTGAGGCTTATAAAAGGAAATGAGGATTTGGCCCGGGAAGGGTCTTGTCCATTGACCAGTATCTCATCCCAATTTGCCCTCAAATGTTCAAACTCATGAAATGATAACCAAGAAAGCCAACTGCTGGGGTTGTGGTAGCAGTGTGGAGGAGGAGGCCATGAAGAATAAGAAAGTGATGATTTTAAGCCAGAAAATAGAAACTTGAGGTAACTTAAAATTTTCTTTTTCTTTTCTTCTTTTTTTGAGATGGAGTCTCACTCTGTCATCCACTCTGGAGTGTAGTGGGGCAGTCTCAGCTCACTGCAGCCTCCATCTCCCAGGTTCAAGCAATTTCTTCTGTCTCAGCTGCCTGAGTAGCTGAGATTACAGATGCACAACACAACCCTGACTAATTTTTGTGTTTTTAGTAGAGATGGGGTTTCACCACGTTGGCCAGGCTGGTCTTGAACTCCTGAACTCAGGTGATCCACCTGCCTTGGCCTCCCAAGGTGCTGGGATTACAGATGTGAGCCACTGTGCCTGGCCATAATTTTCAGGTATATATATATATATATATCTGAAATAAAAAATATATATTTTACCATATGAGATAAATTATGTGTTATACTATGTCTTAGTCCATTTTCTGCTGCTATGACAGAATACCACAGACTGGGTAATTTATAAAGAAAATAAATTTATTCGTTATAGTTCAGGAGACTGGGAAGGCCAAGGTTGAGGGGTTGGCATCTTGCGAGGGCCTTCTTGCTGTGTCATTTCATGGCAGAAGGGAGAAGGGCACAAAAGCCCAGGAGAGCAAAAGAGAGCTTAACTCAATTTTATAACAATCCACTCTTGCAACAATGAACCCTTTCTCATGATAATAACATAAATCCACTGATGAGGATGAAGTCCCCCTGAATTAATCACCTCTTAATTATCCCACCTTTTAATACTGTCATGATGGCATTCAAATTTCAATGAGAGTTCTGGAGGGACTTTCAAACCACACCATGCTGGTTTTAGTAAATTTAGAGATTCACAAAATCTTTGGGATATATTCTTTGGCAACGTTATAGAAAACCTAAGGCAATAGCAAAAATCTAGAAACAACTGAAATATTCCTCAGTAAAAGTAGTTATACAATAGGATCAATACATAATGTTTATATTAATAACAATTAAGCATGATATTACTGATATGTACTAAATATGTTATGGTACTTTCATATTATAGAATGTATTACAATTGTTAAAAAAATTTAAGTGATGGTTTAATAAATGAAAAAAGCAAGGTGCAGAGAAGAATGTGTTAGTGTGAATCCAAATCCATTAATGTATTTCTTTTAAAATCTTATGCGCATTTATCTCAGGAGAGGCTCCATTTTTTTTATTCTGGAAAGATACATAGGAACCTGTTGATGAGGGCTACCTGCAGAATCTGCACATCAACTCTCTGAGCCTCCGTTTCTTCACTTGTACAGTGGCTTTATAATCTCATATTCAGGATGTTTGTGAAACTCCAAAGAGACACCTCCTGGGCATAGCCCTTTGCCAAACATACAGCCTAATAGAAGCAGCAGCTATTGGTGTGTGCTTGAGGCAACGTGATGGGGGGAAGTTCCATGACCTCTGCAGTCAGGCAGATTATGGCCTGCTACCCTTTACTTGTATGGATCAGAGGGGAGCTGTCTCTTGCTTCTGAGCTTCACTTTTTTGCACAAATTCTTAAATGTAAAGATCCTAACATAGCCCCTGGAATAGAGCATTTGTTAGCTCTGCTTCTGCACAGCTGTGGAAGTCACACTCTGTAGGACTTTCTGACAACTGCCTGTGGGCAAAGGGTGCTTCCTATGAACCCTCCTGGGGCTCCACTGAGCCTGGAGGCCCCTCTCCTGATTGGCGACGGACAGAGACCTGCTCTGGGAAGTGTTCCCACCCACCAGGCTCCTCACACTTCACTGGCTAGTGGATAGCCTTCCGGGAGCAGGCCTAAACACCCAAAATCAATTTGCTAAAAGCCAATTTGCCAAACAATCAATTCACTGAATGACTAATTTGCCATAGGACTAAGGATTTGTATTCTAAATTTCAGTTTCCCTGTGGCTTTGCATAGAAGTTCTGGTTACAGAATTTTTGCATGAGTCTCAAAGTTCAGATGCTGAGCCCAACTCCAGCACTCAATATTTTATATAGAAAGGATAGGCTTGCTCCATCTCTCAGCCTCTGCCCCTGAATCTGCCTCTTCTCTGCTTTTTAAGTAAGTCTTTCTTTCAGATGCAGTTTCTATCTTCTCATTTTTTTTTTTTTTTCAAACCTGGCTCTCTGTTTTCTTATGAACAGACATCAGCAATGATAGATTTTTGGTGGAGTGGAGGCTCAGACCTTAGCCCTAAGGGGGTTCAAGACCATGCACTGGGGTAATTAGTGGAATGAAAGAAAGGGACATTTCTTGCAAACCTGAGTTTGTGATCTAGGACTTATATCCACTTATTATTATTATTTATCTTTTTAATTTAAGTTGTAATAGACATTGAAATAGCATTTCTAGGTGAAAAGATCTATTTATTTATTTATTTATTAGATTTTAGACGCTGAAGCTTAGTTTAGAAGCATCTTATAGCCAGCACATAGGTGGATAAAATGTGTAGTCACTCCAAACCAGCAGTTAAGATCTTGAGTTATTTTAAACCTTGATTTCCCTACATTTCTTATTTATTTCTATCTCTATGTCTATCTACCTAACCTTATGCCTATACCTACTTATGAACAGGCAATTCAGAAAAGCAGACTGATCCCAAATGTTTTCATATGCTTTGGAATATGTGGTACTTTTTAAATTTCTAGATTTTCTCTCTTAGTAGACTCAACGTCTTCATCTGCCAAGTGGGGCTAAAGACATCTACCCAATGAGTGTTCTGTAAGTATGAAAAGAGACAGTGGGTGGAAAACGCTGTCATTATTCATGGAGTTGAGCAGATGCAGGATGTTAATCTGGCTTGACTTCCAGAGAGGAAGAGCAAATCTCTATGTGTGCTGCCCCTTAGAAGACAGATGGTCTAGGCCAGAAAGATAAATCGCCATAGCCAGGTTGAAAAGCAGAGAGCTCCTTCTTTGCTGAAACACTTCCTGGATTCCCCACCTGCCCAGATCAGGTTCTTTGCTGGCCTGGAAGTCCCTGCTACTGCTCCAGCCTCATCACAGCCTCCTCTTACCCGTGTGACTCTGAGTTCCAACTGCACTGACTATCTCCAGATATCTGGAATGTTCCATGCTTCTTCCTGCCTCAGGGTCTTTGTGCAGGCTGTTTCCAGTTTCCCATTTCCCTACTAAAGACCATCTTTAGGTTTGAGCTAAAATATCACTTCTTCTCTGAACTTTTGGTGACTGTACTACAGCTATGCTCCCGCTGACAAGTGTTCGGCCTTAGCACCCTGCATTTACTTATTCTTCCCAGCATCAATTCTAACAGCAGTTAATTAATTCACTGGGTAATTATTTGGTTAATGTCTGCCCTTTTTACTGGTCTATAAACACTTTGAAGTCAGAGGCTGTGTCTGCTTGTTCATGGCTGCATCTCAGCCTTTAGCACCGTGCCTGGCATGTAGTAGCACTTGGTAAACATTTTTTAAAATGAATGAACGATGAAAGCTGGTTCAGGGTCTCTTTGGAGGCAGGAGAGCATGGGACGACGAATGTCTGCCGGAGGGCCCTCTTGTTTCTTATTTTGGCACTCCCTAGTTCCGCTTGTTTTGATGTTTCCCTCGTTAGTCTGTCCCCTAGCCAAGTCTCTGCTTCCGCTCTGGGGGCTACAGTCAATCAGTCAGTTGGCAAACATTGTATGATGTGGAGCAGCAGACAGCCTGGGTGACACAGAATGTAAGGTCTGTAGGCCCTCGGAGGAGGAAAATAGCTCGGGGGCTGGGATGACTGGGGGACTGCAGGGAGTGGCGGAACTGCAATTCAAGCAAATAAAGGTTGGGGGAGGCCAGACCAGCTCAGGAGGTAACCCTGTGAGGACCTCAGCCAGTCCCATCTTCCATCAGGGCAATGGCTGGCCTGGGCATTGGCAGCCTGCGTGTGCAATGCAAGAAGAAGGCCTGGAGGTAATATGGCCCTCCAGGGAGAAGCGTCGCTCAAACCTGGGCAAGCCCCTGCCAGTACCTGCAGACAGAGCAGGTGTCAGCTCCCAGGTTGCCCCAGGGCACAGGGTTGACCCTGTGTCCTTGCCCCTCCATGTTCTGGAAGTCTTGGCTTTGCAAAGCCAATCAGGAGTCTTTGATAGCCAATCACTGGTAGCTCAGATTCACATGAAAGAACCTGGTTTTGCCCAATGCTACACCTCCAGCCTCTCCTCCACAATCCTCCGGAATGTAGAGCTCCAGCTCTGCCAAGACTCTCCCACACCAGAGCAGACAGCATACTCTAACCTGGCTCTATCAACCCTCCCTCCCCTTCCCCTTGGTTCCCTCTTCCCTAGAGCACAGGAACGCAGTGCCAAGGCTGGAATTGTGGCACATCTTTCTCTCTCCTATTCCACAGTCTACCTTCCCTTCCTTCTCTCTTTCCAGCCCCCATGTGAGAGCTAGTGAGCCATATGTTCTACCTGCTTGCCCAGGCCGAAGGGTGAGGGCAGACTGAGCTGGACTACATGGGTCTCCAGCTCATTGGCATGGCTGGGAACTGAGAAGTTCCAATTCTCTGACTTTTCCCAGGAACCCCACCTCTTCAACCCTTTTCTGGCCTTCAGTTTCTTCAGAGGTCAGTGCACTTGTTCTGCCCCCACCTCACTGGAGTCAGTGGATATGCCTTTTTGGTCCTTTTCTACCAGTCCTTTGACTTTACACTTACACAAAAGAAATGAATATTGCATAGAATTTCTTGTGCTCCACTTCCCCCTTATTAGAAACATTTTATGGGACCACAGAATGTGGGAGCTATGGAGAAGCTAGTTCAACTTGACTTTTGCAAGAGGAGGAGGCTCCGACCCCAGGAAGTAACTCGAAACTCCTCGACCCACTTCATCAGTGCATGCCTTCGGTCTAGAATGTTGGACACTTGCTGATGCCGAGAGGTGAAGCCAGCTGGACTTCCGGGTCAGGTGCGGACTTAGAGAATTTTTCTGTATTGATTGTAATAGGCACCAATCAGCACTCTGTAGCTAGGATTGTAAAACGCACCAATCAGGGCTCTGTGGCTAGAGGTTTGTAAAATGGACCAATCAGCACTGTGTAAAATGGACCAATCAGCACTCTGTAAAATGGACCAATCACACCCTGTAAAATAGACCAATCAGTGCTCTGTAAAATGGACCAATCAGCAGGACGTGGGTGGGGACAAATAAGGGAATAAAAGCTGGCCTTCCCAGCCAGCAGGGGCGACCAGGTGGGGTCTCCTTCTATAGCATGGAAGCTGTGTTTTTTCGCTCTTCACAATAAATCTTGGTGCTGCTCACTCTTTGGGTCCGTGCCACCTTTAAGTGCTGTAACACACTCACTGGGAAGGTCCCCGGCTTCATTCTTGAAGTCAGCGAGGCCAAGAACCCACTGGAAGGAACCAACTCTGGACGCAATGCCTTAAGCCATCATTAGGTGCCATACTGAGTGGAGTCACTGGACAAGCAGCTAAAACTGGTCCCCATAGGGATGGGAAGAAGGATAGAACCCAGAAGTGGAAAAGCACTGGTGCAAGCATCAGGAGAGTACGGTACTCCTTCTCTGTCACACCCTGGCTTGGTGCCTCTGTGAGTGGCCCATTCCTCGGGGATCTCTTTTCTCATCTGCTGCATGGGATAATAATCTTGTCCCTGGACTGCTACTTTACCAGGAAAGTTGTGAAGGGGTTAATGATAAGATAGAGTTTGGAATGTGTTATGGATTGAATGTTTATGTCCCATCAAACTTCATATGTTGAAGCCCTAACCCCCAGTGTGACTGTAGTTGGAGACGGGGCCTTTAAGGGAATAATTAACATTAAATAAAGCCATAAGAGTCGGGCCCTGAGCTGATGGAACTGGTGCCTTTGTAAGTAGCAATCTCTCCCTCTATCCGTGTGTGCACCTGGCAAGGAGAGGCCATGTGAGAACACAGTGAGGAGGCAGCCGTATACAGGCCAGGAAAAGGCACCTCCCCAGAAACGGAATCCACTGGAACCTTGATTTTGGACTTCCAGCTTTCAGAATTGGGAAACAATAAATTTCTGTTATTTAAGCTGCCCAGTATTCTGCAGTATTTTGTTATGGCAGCCCCAGCAGACTAAAACAGAGTGCCTGATTTCTGAAATCACCCCATAATTCTAGGGGTGTCTGTCCTGGAGCCTGGACTGGGAGTCCTGGGCCTGAAAGCCTGAGAGACAGCAATGTGGGAGAGGCCACTCTCTAGGCAATGGGGAGAGAAGGAAACCTTTTGGAAACATCAGCTTCTCTTGGGATGCTCCGCTCTGGGCTGCCTGTCCCTAGCCTCCATGAGCCAGGCTGACTGTGGACCCATCTCTCAGAGTAGCAAGGATCCTAAGCCCTGAATACTCAGCGTCATCACTAGATTCCTGTTTAAAAAGTCTCTTGAGCAAAATTATATGGAGTTGTGCTTTCTTAAGAAAAATCCAACATTTCTTCTAATGTTTGGTGAGGGAGCTGCTGAATGTGTCCTAGCACCTTGTGAACCCTGTGTCCTTGCCCCTCCATGTTCTGGAAGTCTTGGCTTTGCAAAGCCAATCAGGAGTCTTTGATAGCCAATCACTGGTAGCTCAGATTCACATGAAAGAACCTGGTTTTGCCCAATGCTACACCTCCAGCCTCTCCTCCACAATCCTCCGGAATGTAGAGCTCCAGCTCTGCCAAGACTCTCCCACACCAGAGCAGACAGCATACTCTAACCGGGCTCTATCAACCCTCCCTCCCCTTCCCCTTGGTTCCCTCTTCCCTAGAGCACAGGAACGCAGTGCCAAGGCTGGAATTGTGGCACATCTTTCTCTCTCCTATTCCACAGTCTACCTTCCCTTCCTTCTCTCTTTCCAGCCCCCATGTGAGAGCTAGTGAGCCAATGCATGGAAAAGCAATGTGGGTGGAGAAGTGAGAGAAGCTGGTGGGTCTGGGATAGTCAGGGAGGCCTTCCTGGAGGAGGAGACCCCAGGCTAGGCTTTAAAGGATGGATAGGTTTGGAAGCACAGAGAGGGAACTATAGAACTGAGAGTTTAAGGATGGGTGTGGGGACCCTGGCTTAAGACTGTGGCATAGGGTGGAGGTCAGGGGTGTGCATTTGGAGCTGGGAGGGGACTGGCTAAGAGAAGTTTGGAAAGCCAAAGCCCAGACATTTTCTTTGACACAGAACCCAGTGGTCCCTGGCTGCAACCGCTGTAGCTAAATAAAGCAGTCACTGATTTTGAAACCACAGTGGGCTTGTTGCACTGTGATGGCAACTAATTATGGATTGTAATTTGTCTAAACACAGGGAGGTGTTTTGACCTGAATAGTAATAATGTGACAGGCTTCCTTTGGTGTCTTCCCGCAGCTGGTCCACTACCCCGGGGCACGTCTACATGCCTGCCCTGCTCTGGATGCCTGGTGAGGACAAGGGGAAGCAGGGGCGATGTCCACCCTGGCACAGGGAATGATCTTCTCTGGATCTTCAAGAGGCGGACCCTGGTGGTGGTCAGAGCCACGGAGGGACTTGGGGTCCAATGCTTGTCTGTAAACTTGGGGCCGACGACTGGGTTGTCGTGGAGATGAAACAATCATTAGCACTGTCATTAGCACAGCAAAGGTGACTTCATTTTACAGTGAGGAAACTGAGCCCCAAGGGGACGCTTGGCTGAAGTTCCGCAGTCACAGGCTTTGGGGCTTTCTGAGGACTCCCCTCAGCGTCCTCTCATCCATGCAGCTTCCAACAGTATGAGTTTCCTCTCTCCATCTTGTCTGTATGCCCTGAGAGAATGGGGCTGTGGCATAAAGTGCTGTGCCCTCTCCCTGCCCCAGCATAGCCTAGCAGAGGTCCTGATAAATATTTCACAGTCACTCAGAATCATCATGTGGACAAGTCCCTTTATCTCCCTAAGCCTCGGCCTCCTCATTTGTGAAATGGAAATAACGACTGCCTACCTGATGGAGCAGTTGTGAAAATGAACCTGCAGAACGTGCTTGGTGAGTGGTGCTTCTCCCCATTCCTCCACCATAATCCCAGCCCCACAACACGGCTTCATCAAGAATCACGTCCAAGGAGAGGCCTTCGGGGATGTGTGCAACCATTTCCTCTGTGCCTGCAGGGAGAATGCTGGCCCGGCAGTGGAACATCCCAGATGGATACCAGGCCATGTCTGACCCTGGTGTCCAGATATGAACTCTGAACTCTCTTTGGGGGCTTAGTTTCTGTGCCTGATCCAGTTCTCTCCTTACAGCTTCCAAACAGTATGAGTTTCCTCTCTCCATCTTGTCTGTACGCCCTAAGAGAATGCGGCTGGGGCATAAAGTGCCGTGCCCTCTACCTGCCCCAGCATAGCCTAGCAGAGGTCCTAATAAATATTTCACAGGATCTGAGTGCAGAGTTCTTACTTTACAGCTGGAGAGGATCTGAAAGGAATGTGATGTTTCTGCACAGCCCGGACTTATAGCCAGGTCTCCTGACCCACTCCACAGCTCTCTCTGCTGCCCTGTTGAGCTGATATCAGAGTTGTTCTCTGCCTAGAATTCTTCCCAACCCCTCTGCTTGTCTCAATCTCATGTAGCCTTCAGGCCTCAGCTGAACTCTTACAGCCTTGACTTCCAACCTTGACTTGGTTCAATCAATCCCCCTATGCTTTGTTCTTACATCCTCTGGGGCAGAGATTTCTGGTTCCTTCCTGACGTCCATGATTACCTTCTTCTTCTGTAACAACTCCTGATTTAACGAGGAAGAAACATGTACAGTTAAAAGACCACATTTCGCAGCCTTCCAGGCAGCTAGAAAGTTGCCGAGTAAGCCAGGAAATTGAGAAGGAGTCAACTCATTTTTTCTCTTTGCATTTTGTTCTTTGGACCTTTCTTTCATTTTACCCAGAACACAAATGTGATGACTGGAGCCACAGCACCTATTTTGGGCTTGTGTGCTAAAGATATGAGAACAGAAAGATAGGAAAACCCTGAGGACTTTGTGGGAGCCATCGTTCCTGCCCTGGGCTGCCCATTTCTAGACTTGTTTTATGGAAGAGATAAAGCCTTCATTTGTTTTCGTCACTATAGTTGGATTTCTGTTACTGGCAACCAAACCCAATCCCAATTGATAGGGGACTCCTTGTAGTTCATGATAATTATGGTCAGAATCATTTAATGCCTCCCTTACTAAACTGTATGCTCTGTGAGAGCAGGGATCCCATCTGCCTTGTTTACTTCTGTATCCCCAGCAACCAAAACAGTGCCTGCCGCTGTTAGTGCCAGTAAATGCTTAGCAAATCTTTTTGAGTGATTACATCCTAGTGAATATTTGGTGGTCTAGCAGAAGTCCTAAGGGGTCATTTGAGGAAAGAGTGGCTCTGATAGTGGCCTTTGTACTCATTGTGACAGGCTGCCCCAGCTGCTAGCAACTACCTTTCCTTTCTTGGTAAGTTGACTCCTCAATATCTTCATTTAAAAATCAAATTTTTGATGGAGTATAGTGGCTCATGCCTGTAAAACCAACACTTTGGGAAGCCAAGGTGAGAGGATCACTTGAAGCCAGGAGTTTGAGACCAACCTGGGCAACATAGTGAGACCTTGTCTCTTATTTTAAAAAAAATTAGCTGGGCATGGTGGCATGTGCCTATAGTCCTAGCTACTTGGGAGGCTGAGTTGGGAAGATTGCTTGAACCCAGGAGTTGGAAGCTATCCGTGAGCTGTGATTGTGCTACTGCCCTCCAATCTGGGCAACAGAGAGAGAGACCCTGTCACACACACACACACACACACACAAAATAAATAAAATTTAAAAAAACAGAAGGTTAATTTTTTCCAATATGAAAGTCTCTTTGAGGATATTCTTTTATAACCTCACTACCTATGATAGCTGCTTAAAAATACACAAGGAACAAGCAGAACACACAGGAAAACCAACTTTTTTCTGTTCACTCTCAGTTCTATGCAGTTGCTTTTTTCACATAGGCTTACGTAAAATTTGCATCAACCCCACTCTAATATCATACTAGAATTTTCCCACTTATTAAAAAGTTGGACTGAGTTATAATTTTTAGTGGAGAGACTGCAACCTGTTTTCCACTGAGGAGAATTACTTGGTCTGTTCCCTCTTCATTTTGTACTTTTTGTTTGAACGATGCTGTGATGAACCTCTCTTTGTGCCCAAAGCTTTTTCTGTGCTTAGGATTATTTCCTTAGATAGATTCTCAAAGTGGAATTATTTGATCAAGGGAGGTACACATGCTCCCATGTCATTTTGCAAAACGAGTCAATGCACGATTAGGGGAATCTTAAGGGAGAGACCCACTCATTTTTCTTTTCTTTGGGCTCAGTTTCCCTAGCTGTAAAACTGAGCAGGTCCAAACAGAGAGAGCTCTAGGTTCCCTTACAGGTTCGAAGCTCTGCTGATGGTTCAGGAATGAAGCTTCTGACGTCTTTCAGGGCATAAAGTCATAAGGCGACCTGGGTGTGTCAGCCATTGCCTCTGGTTCACCCTCTGAAGAGCTGACCTTCACCATAGGGAAGTGGGTCATTGGAGCCTTCAAGCTGTCTTCCTATGTCTTCCTCACAATAATACTCCTTCCCCAGCTGCCAGCAAGCTTATGCTCTAGTGCAACCCTAACCCTTCTGGAGAGGGCAGAGAGCTTCATATCCTAGAGTCTGAGGGATGTGAAGGTGGGGATTCACCTTTGACAGCAGTAGCAATAAGAGGGCAATGCTTAACCCAAAGGGACACCTTGAAACTAGAACATCAGACCCCACTGCAGGCCACTGAGGGACCTCAGCCTGCGAGGCACGTAAACTACTCATGTGCACAGCTGGAGATGCCTCTGTGACGAGGCTCCTCAGCCTTCTCAGTAAGATCATATTACTGCATTTATTTTCATCTCAGTGACCTGCCAGACTGTGAGCTCCTTGAGGACAGTGATTCCTCTGATGTGTCTGCATCTGAGACACAGCAGGTGCTCTCTACCTATTTTAAGTGAGCAAGAGAAGGGAGATGCCCCGATGTGATGGGAAGAATTCATGGCAAGATGGGGAGGAGAGCCAGAGCTCAGACAGGAAAGAGTGGGAGGGAACAGCTGACGGCGGGAAAAGTCCTGGGATGCTCCTTTCTCTGATTCAAGACAACATAAACCGAACCAACTCCCAGTCCCTGCAGCCTGGCCCTTCTTGTGTGTGCAGATTGTAGGCCCTGAGATGGATGTTTAGGGAATGAGTCCTCAAAGCATATACATTGGCAAGGGTGGCAGAGCGCTGTGGGTGAAGGAGAAGCAGGTGCAGAAAGAGGAGGCCAGGGGACCTTATGGCTCCTTTGTCCATCCACAAAGCATTAGTTTATTTATTCACTCATTTTTTCATCCAATATTTTTTAGCATCTGCTCTGTGTTGTGTTCCGTGTTAGGTGCTGGATGTTCAAGGAGGCAAATGAGAGCTGTGGCCCCTGCAAAGGCCAAGAGCACGCCGAGGAAACATCAGTACCTGGGGAGGCAGTGTGTGCTGCCCAGCAGAGTGTGTGATGGGTGACGGGCATGGGTGGAACACTCACACAGAAGTGGCAGGGTGCCACAGGGGTGGCCGCAGGTTTGGCCATGCATGGGGAAAAGCGACTGCCTGGTTTGTCCGTGAGCCCTGTGGACAGCAGTGAGGCACCCCCCATGCAGTTCTGCAAATGGCACTCCAAAGGAGAGCTGGAGAATAGAGGAGGGAAAAATGAGAATTCCTTGTCATAATTGGATAGAGCTTTGGAAGGGGTTGAAGGTCATGAGTGGGAAACATGAGCCTAGAAAATATTGCTTACACATAAAAAAATGTCAGCCAAGATCAAACAGCAAATTACAACCTGACATGCATGCTAGGGTCATGTCTGTGAAAATTTTACCTTTTGGAGGTAACGTGCAAAAAAAAAAAAAAAAAAAAAAAAAGACTGTTGATTGCATGATGGGAGTAAGCTTATGGGTGATTTGTTAGATGGTTTTAAATGTTTAATCTTATTATGTAGTAGCTATAATCTTATTATAGTAGCGATACTAAAATTGAGGAGTAGAACAATGATAGAGTTTAGGGGGATGAGAGATGTTTTCTTGAGATTGATTTCACATAGTAAAAGGAAACCCAATAAAAGTAAGATGGAATGAATCCCCTCTACGTCTTCTTCTGTGACTGGGTCAGGCAGCTGTGAGCAGCTAAGAGAAGCCCTCATCTTACAGGTGGTTCATCTCCACTTCCACTTCTTTTGGCAATTCACGGGGGATTATTTGTTTCTCTTAATGGGCAACAATTAGCTAATACTCCACCACTGCAAGCAAAGTAAAAGCTGGGCCTGTGTCAACAGTTCTCTTTTTGATGGGGTCATTGGTGTAACTGATAACTTCTAGCTGTATTAGGACTGGTAGCACATCAACATTGCTCCTCTGTTGTGAAAGGAAAATAGAAACGGCTAAGTCAA
This sequence comes from Rhinopithecus bieti, assembly GCF_001698545.2. NCBI lineage: Eukaryota > Metazoa > Chordata > Mammalia > Primates > Cercopithecidae > Rhinopithecus > Rhinopithecus bieti. The sequence continues at coordinate 1,799,592 of NW_016814470.1, read as the reverse complement.
CCGTATATAAAGGCTTATATTTGCTCTTCAAAAGTTTTTTTTGTTTTGTTTTGTTTTGTTTTCAACATATCTTTGCTGGGGTTGGGCCATAGCTTAATGGATATTTGTTGAATGACTAATTATTGACTTATAGGCTAACAGCCTCCTTTGAAGTAGGCTGAGCAAACAAACCATTAAGTGGAACATGGTGTCTAGGTTACACAGCTCACTCATCTGCTGATCGCTGAGGCACACTGCTGGTTATTACTACCTGAGACTCTGAAAGGAAGCACTAAAAAAATGAAGACAGAGTAATACCAGGAGAGAGAGGAGGTCCAGTTAGACCTAAAGGTGGGCAAGAAGAAGAGGTGAGATCCTCAGTATTGAACAAGTGCAGTGCAGTGCAGCACAAAGGTGATGTCTTAACAGGGGTCTCAGTCAATAATTGTTTGGTTGCAAGAAATAGAAGTATTATAAATTTAGCTCTCAGTAATAATGATGATTTTGTTGGAAGGCTATAAGGAATCTCACTGAATTCAAAGGCAGGGATGACAACCAGACCCGTGAGAGGCTCAAGGTGTACTGGAAAGTTATCAGAGACTCTCCTAGCTTCTGGCCTGTGTTTCTCTGTTTTTTTTTATTTTTTTATTTTAATCATCTCAGCCTATCTCAGTAGGTTTGCTTCATTCTTTTCTCTGCAGACTGGCTTTCTCTGTTCTGCCTTTCCCTCCTCCTCCCTCCCTCCCTCCCTCCTCCCTCCCTCCCTCCCTCCTTTCTTTCTTCCTTTTCCCCTTTCCTTTCCTTTTCCTTTCCTTTCCTTTCCTTCTTTCTTGGCAGAGTTTTGCTCTTGTTGCCCAGGCTGGAGTGCAATGGCACGATCTTGGCTCAGCGAAACCTCTGCTTCGTGGGTTCAAAAGATTCTCTTGCCTCAGCCCCCCGAGGAGCTGGGATTGCAGGCATGCGCTACCATGCCAGACTAATTTTGTATTTTTAGTAGAGACGGGGTTTCTCCATGTTGGTAAGGCTGGTCTCGAACTCCCAACCTCAGGTGATCCACCCGCCTGTGCCTCCCAAAGTGCTGGGATTAGAGGCGTGAGCCACCACACCCGGCTGTTCTGCCTTTTCTAGGTTTAAACTTAGTCACTTAAACCTGGACATCATCTCTCAGGTTATAGGTCCAATACCAAGAATCTTAAGTCCAGAGACCCGGGAGACAGAATCTGATTGGTCAATGGCTAGCCAATGAGGTGCCTCCCCTCAGTCAGGAGTCCATCGCTGTTCCAACAGCTGCAGCCAGGGAGAGGTACATGAATGTGGATAAACATGGCTGCAGGGACCTTTCCTGTGGGTGGTCAGGAAAGGAGGCACTGACTGAGCAGGCAACACATTGGCTAACATGTCTGCTGTGGGAAAAACTGGAATGACTTGGCTGTTGGATGAAATATTCAACCACATGTAGAAAGTGCCCACCATGTATTTTTAAAAATGAATAACTTCTGAAGGTTGGAGTCCAGGTTGCCATAAGGGTCTACATAATACTTGATTTCCAAGGACTTTCCCCCTCGTTTTCCAAGTCTTTGGAGAGCGCAGTTAGTAGAAAATGTTAATGGCCAATTTTAGCAAATGACCATTTTGGTACTCCCAGGCCACTAGGGCTGGCTGGAGCTAATTTTTAGAATGCCCTCTTGATGATCCTGGCAACTTGTTTAATATTGACCTGGAGACACGGCATGGGCCCAGGTCCAAATGTCCGGCTAAGCCTACATTTGCTGTACTTGTGGCCAAGGAAAAGCCGCCCCAATTACTCCATGTGGACTTCTTGTCTCTGAATACTCCGTGAGTTGTCTGGTCTCACTGCAGAACTGCGGGGTGTGGTTGGGCAGGTTGTGCACAACTGTGCTCATGACTCCCCTTAGACTCACACGGGAGCCTTGATTCTACGCTGGTTGCACGGTTTCATTTCTGTGCCTCCAGGTTCTCCCCCTGGACTGTGAGCTCTGGGATGCAAGAGATGCGACTTCCTCTTCTATTGCTTGCCCAAGGGGCTTGTGCAGTCCTGGCCACTCATTTCTCTCCCCTGTTCCCTCTGTCCCTCCGAGGAGACTCTCAGAAAGACCCTGCCACCCATCCTCACACCGGATGTGAATGGAGGTCACTGCAGTCCCTCTCTAGGGCTAAATTTTAGGGCCTCTCTTTCACGATGGCAGAGTCAATGTTGGCATCTCCCAGTGGGCAGGGAGAGTGCTTTCCTGTGGAGTGGGTTGTGCTCAGTTGTGAACTCACACTTAGCTCTGGTAAGACAAGCTCCAAGGCAGAGGCTAGTTTTCTAGGTCTTCCTCATGAACACGTGGTGGCTGCATTAGCTTATCCACAGGGCCCTCCTACTCTAAGCTTCTGGTCCCAATCAGTAAGCGACTGGCCCTTACTAGACCCCCACCTACTGGGTACTTGGCTGATGGACGGAGTCACCATCTCTTTGCTTGGGCACCTGGAGCCCCTGAGCTCCAGGCCCTGCAGGCCTGCAGAGCCCAACCGCAGGGTTTGGCTGATAGCCTGGAACTGCCTCACCATCATTTTTCACTGGCCCCACCCCAAAGGACAGCCTCCCCAAGTAACCTTTTTCAGTTGCTCCAACTTCCCTGGAGTATTGACTTAGCCAGAGAGCACGCTCCCTCTCTAACCTCGGTGTGTTTGCTCAGCGGAGGAGTGGGCATTAGGTCCACTTGACTCCATGAGCACACAGGTTCCTCTGTCTTTACAGGAGCGTCCCACGGAGGGGGTGCCGCGGCGGGCAGGGGGGACTGAGGAGGGAGGCGCAGCTTCCTGTTCTGCTGCCGGTTATCACAGGCTGTTCTAATGCTGCTCAAACAATATTGAGAATAACCCTGGCTCAATAGCACCAGTGTTAGGCTGCAAAGTCAATATTGGCTGAGCAAACACAGCAAATAAGGAGTTGCTATTTGCGTAGCTATGAGTACTTGTGTGCTCCGGCTGCCTCGACAGGGCCCTTGGAAATGAACGGGAAGGAGGAGGGTGTCTGGAGGTGGAGTGGGTTCCTGAGAGGGGCTAGGCCAGGATTTCTCACCTTGGCTTTGTTAACAATTGGGGCCAGATAGTTCTTTGTTGTGGGGGACTATCCTGTGCATTGTAGGATGTTTACCAGCAGCCCTGGCCTCTGCCCTCTAGATGCCAGTAGCACCCCCTCCTGATTGTCCAGAGAAACCAAAATGTCTCTTGACATTGCCAGATGTCCCCTGGGAAAGGACAGAGGGCAAAACCTCCCCATACTGAGACACACTAGGCTGGGTGCAGGACGAGGCTGAGGAGCAGACGGGCTAGAAAAGAGAGAAGGGCTAGGAGGGGCCTACTATTGCCTCTTTGACCCTCCAGCTCTCCAGCTGGGTCTCTCCCCAGTCTCTCGTGAGTGCCAAGAAAAGCCAGGCTCTTTAAGAACTAGATGCAATGTACAAGTGCCTCTTCGATAGAAGAGCCTTTTCAGCTGCTGGCTGGATGTCTGTGGCCACCTCCTTGCCCTTGCCCTGTCTTGGAACTCACTCCTGTTCTCCATCCCGAGAAAGAGAGATGTTGTAGGATGCTCAGATAATTTATGTCTGTCTCTCTCTTGTAGAATTTCTGGCACGTTTTGCCCTGGCCGGTGACCTTCTCGGTCAGACATGCCTATTTATAACAATCTGTCCCTGGCTCTACTTCCTCCCCTTTGCCACAAGGGATTGGCTCGTGCATTCTTGAATGCTGTGAGTGGCCGAGGCTGGGCCTGTGGGAGGGCACAGGGCAGGGAGGGGAGCCAGGCATGCTGGCCAGAGGGCCTCCCTGGGGACAGCCTGCACCCGCTTGGTTCTTCCTCAAGCTCTGCGGGGTCACATCCAGGTTCACCTTTGGTCTGCTGCTGGGAGGGCGATAGAGAAAGTATTTATAGCCTGGTGAAGGCCAGGGTGCCTCAGGGGCTTTCTGTGTCATAGCCACCAGTCCTCACTGCTGGGCCGTAGCTGGAGCAGAACGATGTTCAGAGAGGCTGTGCTGAGGGGGCTCTGGCCACATCTTGATGCCTGGAGACCTCTCCTCCAGGCCAGGCTGCCACGGCTCCCAGGTTGGGGTGAATTAGGAATGAAAAGAATGACACTGGCAATAAATGAGCATTAGGCACTGTTCCTTTTGGAATGTTGATCCTTTTGGTTGTGGTGGGAGCAGAAGGGGAGCCCATTCTTGGGCAGCTGTGATGATGTGGGGGTTGTGATTGTCATACCATTGGCTTTGGCTTCAGAAAGTGGCATCTTGGGAGGAGGGAAAACTCCTGGATCTCCAAATGTTGAGAAGGTAAGAACAGGCAGGCAGAAGAGAACCAGGCGGCCTCGGCATGGTGAAGCGGCTGCAGGAAGGTGGAAAGTTGTGATTTTTTTTCCTTTTTTTCAGAGTTAGCACACACTTTATGCACCAATCTATGTGTCCTCTCCGCTGTTCCCCTTCCCTCCTTCCTTAGAGAGAGGAGGAGAAGATATTTGAGAAACCTACCGCATGCGACTCCCTCCTAAAGGTACTTGTGCAAGAATGTTTCACAGAGCAATGGAAGCCTTTCAAAACTTGTCAGACCCATTGTCTGATTTCTTTAGAGACTTGGCAGGGGGCAGGTTGGCATGATTAGACTCAAGGCCCAAAGACGGAAACATTCCTGAAGCAGCCATCCTGATTGTGGGGTCACCTGGGGAAACAGGGATCCCTCCCTCCAAAGCTGATTCTGCCTTTGGAGTGTCAAGGAGGGGCCTCGGCGCCTGGCCCACCCCAGCCAGAGCTCCCCTGCTGTTGCCTTATCCTGGTGCCCCACTTCCCAGCTCCCTGCAGGTGTATTTTCCTTTCTGCTTGGAAGATGGGTGATGTGGGCTGTGGTTGTGGAGAAACAAGCCTCGGTGTTAGCAGTGGGGATGGGGAGGTCCATCAGCTGGCTTCGGTCTCACCTCTCTGGCATCCTGGGGTCCTGTGTCGGACTTCATTTGAAGAGAGGCTTCTGCTCTTTGAAAAAGAAAAGTTGCAGCTATAGTAGAAAACAATGTGACTTTCAAGCCGGGGGTAACTGAGTTCCCACCCCTGTTCTTTCACTTGCTGGACACATTCACAGAAGGAGATGTCACCCTTCTGAGTGTCGGTTGTCCCACCCGCAACATGGGAAGAGCAACATTCAGCCTCTAGGGCTGAAGCAAGGATAAAACAAGACTGCATGTGTGTGTGGTGACAGTGCCGTGCCCAATGCCATAGACACTCGGGAAATGGAAGCCGTTGATGCCTTTGCCTTCCCCTCTAGATCCTGCTCAGCTTCCTAGGCCAGTCCAGGTTGAGGCCCCACCACGTGGTCCCTTGGGACCTTGCTTCTCAGGCCCCCCCAGTGATCTGTTCCCTCTTTGAGAGAAGGAGAGTGACAGAAAGAACACCTGCAGTGGACTCGAAAGACCTGGCTTGAAGTGCCGACTCAGCAACTTAGTAGCTGTAAGGCATCAGGCCAGGGACTTAACCTCTCTGAACTTTAGTTTCCTCATCTGGATAATGGCCTGATGATACTTTCCTCCGAGGTGCCAGTAAGTCAGGAGAAGGCAGTGCTTCAGAAATGTGGGTCTAGTTATGAAGCCCCCTTTGGGATTTGTTTAAAGTGCGGGTTGCTTATTTTCACTACTCAAAGCTTCTGATGCAGTTGGTCTGGGGTGGAGCCCAGGAATCTGCTTTTTAAATAAGCCATCAGGTGACTGGGATGCAGGCAGCCCACCAAGAAAAAAATACAGAGTGTGTAATCCCAGTGTCCCGGGTGCTCACCAGACAGTGTCTGCAGGGGAGGCCCCCACATAGCACAAACACACCCTATCTGACTCTCCAGCGGCTCAAGCAGGACCACCAGGAAAGTCTTCTCAAATGCCTCTGAGATTCCCCCCAAATGCCGCCTCATGCAGCAGTCACCACATGGGCCTGTCCAGTTCTCTTTCTCCTGCCCTATCTCCCATCTGTCCATGTGCTGTGCACCTAAGGCTGCTTCAGGGGACCTCCCTTGGAAGCTGTTGGTCATACCCAACCTAGAGCACCCTTGTCCGTATTGAGGGCACTTCCTCTGGATGCTTCTGAAGGTTACCACAATGTGAGTATCAGATGGGGATAGGTCTGATGTAGAATATGGGCTGCAGCTCTCTGCAGCTCTGTGTCACTTTTGTCACTGGACACCGAAACTGCACAAAGCATTGCAAGGTGTCTCGTGCTAAGAACTCCTCTTTGCTGGGGCTAAAACTCAGTCTGAGAGCTGGGCAGGACACACACGCCATCTCCTCCTCACAAGATACTGAGTTCTTGATGTGGCAGACATGTTCTGTCATCCTAGAGTCCCGTGGCGTCTTGCAAAGGGGTGGGCACAGAGCAGAAACCTGGTGAGTGCTTTTGGATTGGTTGGTAGCTCTGTGGGAGTGGAGGTAGCTCCGGAGAATGTGCTTTGCCTCTTTTCTCAGCTTCATCCTTTCACATGGATGTAGTTGCTCTGTCATGACCTGAGATCCAGGCTGCCAGTATACCCTCTCATCATCATCCCTGCGATAGTGAATACACCCCTCCATTCATGTAGGGCTTTGGCACCACCTGAATCATGATCTTCCCCACCTTGCAAAGACCTGCCACCATCACAGGGGACTTCAGTGTCCCTGTGAATAACCCATCTGCCATCCATGCCCCACATGCTTCCTAAACCTTTTCAGGCACATTGGCATCACCACCACTCCATGCTTTCACTCACACCCTCAGTTCTACCCTAAATGCTGGGGATTTAGCATTTCCCAAAGGATGGCCTCTCATCAGCACCATTTGGGGAGCTTTAAAATATAGATTTCCAGATCCCAGATCTGTTCAATCAGAAACTCCAGAAATGGGTCCAGAAACTGGATCTGACCTTCTGATGATCAGCCACATCAGCGACCACTGGATTTTGTCATCCTCTGTTGTGGTTCTCTGGAATCCAACCTGACAGTAGCCCACCACCACAATCAATTACCCCTGTGCCTTGTTTTCCCCTTGTCAAGTCATTCAGGCTTTTGACTCTCTCTCTCTCTCTCTTTTTTTCCTGTCCATCAGCTTCCTCCTCTGTTTGTGTGTGCCCCTCATGTAGCCTGGACTAGGTGAGCAACACATACCCTCTTCCCTGGTCCCTGCCTTAGCTGTCTGATAAAACCAGAGGTCAGCCTTCTGCACTCCTGCCCCCAGTTTGCCTCTGATACCCCTGGGATCACTGCTGCATGCATATGCGAGGAGCCTACACTCACTCAGGTTCTTTGGGATACCTGACAATCCTCTCCTGAGTTGTCAGCTCCATCTCCCAATCCCCTCCACAACCATTCCAAGTTTCTACTGCTTTCCTCAGTCTTCCATCCCAGCACCCGCCGCCTTGTGCGCCTACTCTGTGCCCAGCAAGAGATACAGAGCTGAGCAAGTTAGATGTGGGCCCTGTCCTCATGAAGCTTACAGTCCAACGTGGAAGAAAAGACAAGCAATAATGATCAGTGCTCTTGATCATGCGGAAAGACAAGGGCAAGGTCACAGGGAAAGTGAAGCCTGCAGGTGGAAAATGCCTTCAGTAGCCAGCCCCTGCTCCATCTGCACATCTGGGGTCCTGCAGCCACCTGCTCTCCTTCCCTCATTCTTGCTGGAAGAGAGATTTTTCTACTTTACATGGTCACCCCCTCCTCTGTACTTGTGATCCCCCTTTCCCCTGCCAGGAACTTCACAGATTAGACCCCTCCTCAAAGGTTCAATCTCTTCATATCTATTGTTTCATCCCTTTCAGCTCAGTCTCTCTTGCCTTATTGTTATTAGTAATAAGATTAACTGTTTGCTGAAATCAATGCAGGTAAGTCTCAGTGACATTATTCACAAAGAACCAGCCATCAGATGGCCATAGAGGGAGGGATTTAAAAAGGCAGAGAAATGTGAGGCATGGCAGTGGAGGGGGGAAGGGGAATGGGCTGGGCACCTTCCACATGTTTTCTTGTTTAATCCTCACAACTTCATGGGGCGGGTGTGATCATCGTGTTTTGGCTTTGGGAGGTGCAGCCATTTAAGGCTGCAAAACTGCTGTGTCAGTCAGTCAGTTAAAAAAACAACCCATTTCCAGTGTTCCATATGCACAGGGTGTTCATTCAGGAAATTAGAGGCTGGCCCAGCCACCGGAAGGAAGGGCTGGGGGAGCAAGGGTCAGGAAGGCATCACAGAAGGTCAGCATGCAGGCTTCAAAGTGGATATCTCTCCAGGGCTGGCCTGGAAGCAGTATGAAACCTCCAGGAAGCTCGTGCTGACGATGAGCCACAGCTATGGGTGGGAAATGGCAGGCACATGCCCAGAAGAGGCTGCAAACCTCATATCTGCACCAACTGCCTTAGGAGAGGAATGGCCTCTCCTCTCTTTCACCTTCCAAATATCATGTGAGTGTCTCCCTGGCAGGATCCAGCCTGGGGTCCTGTAGAGAACGGGAATCTGGGAACTCCAGGTCCTGGAGGAGACAGTGGACGAGGGCGGTAAGGATTCAAGGTGATGACAGACAGTTCAGCACGAATGCCACTGGGCAAAGCTGGGTCAGAACCCAGATCTGCAGGCTTTAGCCCTCCACTCCATTTCCCAAGCCACGCTGACCCCCTTTGAACTTTCTCTTAAATAACTTTGTTTTTGCTTCACCACTCTGTAGAATTGTCTGAAATTCCTTCAACCATCAATGAATTTGGAAGACAATGGGCCGTTAACTGTGGACTAAACCTTCATGAACTTTCCTTCTTCTCAAATAATATTTCTTGCTTTAGGATCAAACACTCAAGGTATTGGTCTCCAACCTGTGATTTTGAAGCTTTTTAAAAAGAATTCTTTGTTCAAATGTTAAACAGAACCCCACTGTACGCAGTGGGTACTGAAGGTAACTAGCCTCCATGCTGAGCGCCCCTATTCTATCTGCCCTGGGCAGGACTGGGGGACATCAGGTTCTGGAGGACATTAGACAGAGGAGGAAAAGGAGCTTCCTCTCAGCCCAGAAAACATTGGCAAGTTAGAGAATTGTGGGAGTGGAGCATCAAAGAGGAGGCCTTTCTCTATTTCCTCCCATTCTCATATGTGGCTTTTATGGTTCAATGACTGGGCTTTTTTGGAAAGAAATAGGGCCTTGAGGATTAATATCTGGGAATGGAGCTAAACAGAAATCTGTGTCCCTTTGGCTGCAGTTTTCCATGGGCGTCACCATCTTTTCCCAGAGTGGCTTTAGCAGGGGATGCTGGGAGGACTCTGTTAAGAGCAGCATCCTAGGCTGAATGGGGCCTTCCTTAGGGTCCTTGGAGCTCATAGATTTGCTTTGTCTTGCTTCCCTGGTTCTGCAGCCCCCAGGCCAGTATTTGTGTGCTTATGCTTGTGCTTGTGCTTGTGCATGTGCATGTGCGTGTGTGTGTGCATGTGTGTGTGTATATAATTCATTGAAGTGAGAGAGACAATGGATTCTAAATTCTCGGTAAATTGCAAATATTGTGAGATGTGTTAGTACTCTGGGCCAAGACAAATATAATTTTGGATTATTAAGTCTACATGACAAATGAGTGCTTATTAATTTTTATTTATCTTGAGTGAATTAATAGGGACCAGTGATGGGAAAAAAATAATTGTCATTCTACTCATTCATAGAGAATAGCTGATTTGGAGAAAACCTTAAGAAACAGTAGCATAAAATCACAGAATGTTGAAGCTGAAACCTTTATTTGCTCTAATTCAATAAATATGTATTAAGTAACTTCTTGGTTCTGGAAATTCAAAAGCATACAAGAAACTGTTCCAGTCCTCAAGGAGCTCAGAGTTTGGTAGGGGCAACAATAGAAATTTGATCAAAGAATAAAGGTGGTATGAAATTAGGGCAGGCTGTCATTAACTCCTTGTGGGGGTGAAAGAGCCAGAGAAGGCTTTCTAGAGGAGGTTATATCTGAGTTGGGTTTTGTTGTATGAGTAGGAGCTTGGCAGGAGAAAAAGTTGGAGAAAGGCATTCTTGTCAGAAAGAAGAACATAGGCTTGTTAATCCATGAGAGGAGTTCAGAAATCCAGCAGTCTGAAGGTGTAAAGTGGAGGGAGATGAAGAGAGAGGGGTGGGCAGGGAGCAGGTCCTGAAATCTGAGTTGAGGATAGGTCTGGACTTTTCCTCCATGATCAGGAGCTATCAAAGGTGTGAAGCAGGAGAAAGACCAATTTGGTGGACCTATGGGGGATGCACCAGAGGAGGCAAGGCTGGAATCAGGACCCCCTTATGAGGAGGTTGCAGTGGATGGGGATAGAAGCCAGGCAGAGCTAATGAAAAGGGAGAAAGTGGATGGATTATATCAGTTTCCTTTTTGCTACTGCAACCAGTTTTAAACTTAAAGCAAAACAACTTAATTTTCTTACAATTCTGGAGACCAGAAGTTCAAAATCAATCTGCTGGGCTAAAGCCAAGGTGTCAGTCTGGCTGGTTCCTTTTGGAGGCTCTAGGGTAGACGCTATTCCCAGATTGCCTTTTCCAGCTTCTAGAGGCCACCTGCATGTCTTGGCTCATGGCCTCTTCTGTCATCCTCGATCCGCATTATTCCAGTCTCAGCTACCATCATCACATCACCTTCTGTCTGACTCTGACCTTCCTGCATCCCTCCTATAAGGACTGTTGTGGATATTCAGAGCCCAGCTGGAAAATCTCCTCATCTCAAGGTTCTTAATCACGTTGGCAAATTTCTCTTTGCCATGTGAGTTAACATTCACAGGTCCTAGGGGTTAGGATGTGGACATATTCGGAAGGCCATTATTTAGCCTAGCACCTGGATGCAAAGGACTTTGGGAACTGTAGCCAATACAATTTGGTAACTGACTAGGGAGAATGGAGGTGATAATGGGAGAGAAAACCCTTGCGGATACTGGTTTGGGCGGCAAGTGAATGGTGGTGCCACCAACTAAGAGAAAGAAGGAGGAAGAGCAGAGTTGGAGAGGAAGTGTAGCGGGAGGTGTGGAATAACGTGCTTAGTTTTGAACACGGTGAACTTGAGATGTCCAGTAGGTCATCAGATACGTGGAATTCAGGGGAGAGGTCTGGGTGAGAAAGAAATCTGAGTCAGTCATGTGCGGTTGGTAATCGAAACTGGGGTGTGGGTAATGGTAACTCAGGGAGTGTCCAGAAAAGAAGTTTTGGAACTTTATGGTACATCAGAATAGCCTTGGCATAGAGTTGGCAGGTTTAGCAAATAAAAGTACAGGAGGCCCTGTACAATTTGAATTTCAGATAAACAACAAATAATTTTTTAGTATGTCTCACATATGGCACGCACCTCACTTGCCCTGCCTCTCCTTTTTTATCTGAAATTCAGATTTAACTGGGCATCCTGCTTTTTGCCTGGTGACTCTACCTTGGGAGCATGTTAAAAGTAAGGCACCTTTGTGGGCTGCGTTCCCAGGATTCTGGTTCAGTTGGTCTACGGGGAGGCTGTATTTTAACACACTCTCCAGGAGACTCTCAGGCAGTTAGACCTGTGAGACACTGAAGGAGAGTGAGGAAGAAAGAGGGCTTGGGAGCAGACCCCAAGAACCTCAGCACTGAAGGGCAAGGGAAGGAAGAAGCCAGCGCACCGGCCTGAGAAAGACCAGACAGAGCAGCAGGAGGAAAACCAGCCCTGGTGGCCTCATGCAGGTGCTTTGAGGACGAGCATCAGTGCAGCAAGAAGCTGTAAGAGGCCATGAGTTAAAATGTGGAGTCAGTGGTGACTGGCAGATTCGTGGAGACTCCACAGCATTCTTGTTCATTGGAGTTCTCCTCCAGTCTGGGCTGTACCCAGGACACGGTGATCATGCCTATATCTCTCTGCCTGTCTGCCTCTCTGCCTGAGGGCTTTCCCCAGCACAGCTTGGCTGCAGGCAGGCACGACCTGAAAATTCAGGAGTGCAAATGCCCCAGGACAACCCTCACCAGTGGGGCATGCAAGCTGGTGGACCACTGGCCCAGCCTGCCAGCTCCAAGAGCTCAGTCCGCTCAGTTTCTCAGAGGGGACTCAGAGGGATTGAGCCTCTGTTGCCCACAATGGTGTCCTTCTTCTTAATCACACTTGGTTAGCTTCTCTCCCTTCCCTCTCTCACTCTGTCCCTGTCCCTCCGATTCTCATTCTCTGGAATCACTTCCAGAGATTATACTACATGCACCCAGGACCTTGTCTCAGGGTCTGCTTCTGGGAGGACCAAAACCAGGACCTTGGAGATGTCCGCTCCCATGGAGTCATAGGGAAGAGCTGAGGGCAGCAGGCAGAGGGGTGGGAGGGGGCGATGGTCCCCAGAAGGAGCCATGAGGCAGGGAAAGGCTGTCGTCAGTGAACCCCAGCCTGCCTGTGTGCACCTCTCCTTGGGAGCCTGCATTCCCCAGTGCTTACCTCATGACCCTGGTTCCCTGAGACACCTCTGCAGAACCTCCTTCTAGGATCTCTGGACCCTGGTGGACCATTTCACTGGGACTCTGCCCTCTTCAGCCATGCTAATGAGGGCATGTATCTATCCCCCTTCTCCTGCTTTGCAGCTGATGATGTTCTTCCATTTCAAAATAGGCCTTCAATATCTTAGAGAAGGAAGGAGATGAAGCTTTCCTGAGCACTGCTTTGTATACAACTCTGCTATCTCATTTAATCCTCACAACACCATAGACAGTGATTTTTCCCATCTTTCCAGTGAGGACACTGGGGCTCAGGGGAGTTAAGTCACCCTCTAAAGTCACCCATGCCGTAAGTGTTGGAGCTTGGACGCTGGTCTGCTGCCTTGCCAGGCTGCCTACATGCGACAGGTATCTGAGGATGACACCCACACTCAACCAAGCCCTTTCCCTGTCCAGGCCGGTGATCACATTTTCTTTAGATGACACTTCAAGGGGCACAGCTCCTGAACTCTCACCTCTCGGGTGACATTCTTGGTCTGCCTTCACAGTGAAATATAGCACCCAGGGCTGGTAGCTTTCCAAAAGAGCCCTGTGCCAGTTACCTCTGCTGACCTGAACATTACACCTCCATCTCTGACCCCAGGATCGCATTAGCTTTTGAAACAGCCGCAGTCCTTACATGGGCTCATATGAAGCTTTGGGGTTACCTAAAACCCCCGGGTCTTTTTCACATGGCCTGTTGCCAAGCCAGGCTGCTCCTGGGGCAGTTCATCATTTTGATCCCAAATTGATTTGTTAGGACTGTGGTTTTCATGGTTTGGGCTAACATTACAACAAAAAGAAATGCAATAGGTGTTGATTTCCCTATACGGCCAATGACTGGCCATTAATGAATTCATATTTGTGTGCCTCATATTTCCAAGTAGATTTTCTGTTCCTTGAGGGCAGAGGGCATGCTTTCCCTCTTCCGCATTGCCTACAGGGTCTGGCACAAAGGTCTGCAAACAGTATGTCTTCCGCAAGCACTCTTATTGCCTGATTGAGGAAAAACACCCTCAATCCCTCAATCCTGCCCTCCTCAGCCTCAGCTTCAGCTCTTGTCAGCACCACTCTCCGCAGCTGACTGTACTACACGGAGCACCCCCATCTGGAATGCTCCCGTAGAGTGGCTTCTTACAATAGTGGTGGCAGGCAAGATGGCAGACTGAAGAAAAGAGTACTGGCCCTGGATCCGAGATACCTGGGTCTGAATCAGCTCTCGCATGTGACCGTGTGCTGTTCCCTCATTTGTAAAATAGAGACAATGAAAATAGGTTAACGTATTGAATGCATACTGTAAAATGTGCTCCATGCTTTTTGCCCGTAATCTCAACCCGGTGAATTAGGGATAATAAATATTTCCATTTTTTAGATGAAAAAATCTGAAATTCAGAATAGTTAATTTGCTTGCTCAGGGTCACAAAAGTAAAGCGTGCAGAGCTGGCGTTTGAACCCATGCTCTCTGCTCCACCCTTAGCCATTGGGCGTAATAAATATGTCACCTCCTAGATTATTGCACAAGAGAATGGCAACTCGCTGGTAAAGTGTCCATCACCATGCCTGGCACACAGTAAGTACTCAGTAAGTGCTATCTCTCTCCCCAGCTGCCTCTCCACCTTTAATTTTTCCCTCGCCTCAGGGCAGAGCTAGGACGGAAAGGTGGAAGTAGAGGAGATTCACTTTCAATATGGTCATGGGAGCAACTCCTGACAGTTTTGAGTCCTCAGAGAGAGATCTCTGTTCTTGGAACAGGAGAGCAGAGCCTGGCTGGTCAGCTGTTGGTGGCGGAGCCACTGTCTCAGTCTGGAGGAAGGAGGAGTCATCATGTGGGGGGGTGGCTGGGGACCCGTGGGCCTTTGAGAAAGAATTCCTTAGTTAACAGGGCCATCCTGACCCCTCTCACTCTTGTCTGTCACACATGATCTATCACCACGTGGTGTTGATCCCACCCCACCTGCCCTGGCATCCTTCTACCTGCTTCTCTCCAGGCCACCAGCAACTCTCCTGTTGAACCTGGCATTGGCCATCTGAGTGTGTGACCTCTCTCGATTGTCTATCCACACAGCACTCTGTAGGTCTTCCCAAAATACAATGTGCTCATACCTCGCCCCAGCCCAGGACCCTCAGAGCCTTTCTGTCTGTAGGAAAAGGTGCTAAGAGACCTTCAGAGGTCTCTCTGCCAGTCACCCAGGCCCTCTCAGGGCCCCCAAAGCCTCTGGCAGGCCTTTTATATGTGCCTTTCCCTCAGCCCGGGACCTTCTCTGTCCTCTCTCTCTGCTAACTTTGTCTTCCCCTTCCAAGCCTGTGCATTGCCATTTCCTTGAAGCTGTCTTTGATCACCCCTTTTCCTCCATCCTCACCCCAGGTGACAGTGTGAGTCTCCTTCATCAAAGCCCCCACCTCTAGGATCTAGAATTGAGCCATGCAGTACAAGCTTTTCTTGAGTCCTCCAGGTGCCAAGAAGACTTGGCCAGACCACGCGGATGCAGAGATAAATGAGCCATGTTCCTGGGCCTGGAGGAGCTCTTGAGAACAGCATGGAGTGATGTGTTGGCCAAGTTAAGCTCAGGTGCTCTGGGGAAAACTACATAAGGAACACAGATAATCCAGACTGAGGGAGTCAGGGAGGGGCTTCCTGGTGGAACAAGTGATTAAATAGAGCTTTGAGGTCTCAGTGGGGGATAGGATGTCAAGAAGGGAAAGAAGTTTGTGCTCAGCTGGAGCCCTGAGTGAGTAAGCCATGCCGGGCACTGCAGAATGCCTGAGCCGAGGCTGCACAACCCTTGCTGATGGGTGCCGCAACGGGTGAGTGGGAAGGAGTCTCCTTGGAGGCCTCCCAGGTCTCTGGAAAGGCAGCAGTGGGGGATGCACAGGAGGACTAGGTATGGAGGGACAAGAGGTTAAAGAGGTTGATCAGGAACCTGCTTGATTTAGAGTCCTTGTGGGATCCCTGAGTGGAAATTCCTTAGTGGGAAGGGCATCCGAAGTAGAGGGAATAGCATGAAAAGGCCAAGAGGCCAGACTGAAAGGGCCATAGATAGTGGGACAATGAGCACACCTGGCTGGAGTGTGGAGAAAGGGGAGGGAGGGACTGGTCAGCTGGAGGAGGTTCCCAAGGTTACTGTACCTGAAAGTCAGTCATGGGCCAGACGCTGTGCTAAGTGCTTTTTTAAACATTACTTTTTATCTTCCTGACAAACCTGCAGCAGCCTCATTTTACAGATGAGAGCATTGAGGCTCAGAATGGATAAAAGACTTGCTCAAGGCCGTGTAGCACTAGCAAGAGCCTTGCACAATAGGTGCTCAATATATATGTCCGAATGGGCTGACTGACTGCATGAATGAATCAATGAATCAATGAATCAATGAATGAATAATAGAATTCAAGCTCAAGCACGCCTGGCTTTCAGCTTGAGCTCTGTCCTGTCCTATACCTTGTTGCCTGAATTCTCTCCACCTCAAAAACAATAACTATCATTCTAATGGTAAGAAGGGTGAATAACATAGCTTCCCCCTGAGCCTGAAGTGGTCGTGGCTTTGAGCAAAGCCCTCACATTCCTCCAAGCCAGGAGCTCATGACCACATGCTTCCCCCCTTCCGGAATCTTCCCTAACTCCTCCTGGGGCAGCTCCATGCCAGCTGCCCTTTTGAAAGCCACTGTTTGCTTTCCCTGCCTCCAGTTTTATCATTTTCTCCAGGAAAATATTTGCCTTCCCATTATTTTAATCATGCCTCACGGGTCCAGCAGGGAGGCCTTGCAGAAGAATAAGCCCTGTTTCCTGTTTGCTGTACTGGGAAGACAAACAGGTTTGTTTGACTTACCTGCGTTTTCCCAGTAGGTGGACCCCTTGGAGCAAACACAGACTAGACCTTGGGCTTCCTGCCCCTTGGACCTGGAGTTGACTTGACTGGGGAGCATTTAAAATGGAAAGTGTTTCCCTTAAGCCAAGCTGGGGTGGATTGAGCTATTCTCTTTTGTTTATCACAGAGCATGGATTTCTCTTATCATGCACAGTGCCTGAACTGGAAGTGAGCTTCTCTTGAGTCCAGGAAACATTCAGTCTTCCTCAAATAGCAACCGGGCCCTGTAATATTTGAATGGATTTATCTAAGAGTGAGACTTCAAGATGAAAATATTCTAGAGATTAGGGGTGGGATTAAGTAGGGGGCTATGACCAGGGAGAAACTTGAAATTATTGGGGTAAAAATGACCCCGATTTTTGAAGCCAGACAGATCTGGTTCAAATTCAATTACAGGTGAACTACTTTTGTGTGTGTGTGTTTCTAAGGATAGAGCTGTTGCTTCATTCATTCTGTGAATGTTTAGTGAGCACTTCCCAGGTGTCATCCCTATTTTAAGTGTTGTGATGCACCGGTGAACAAAACAAGTAATAATTTCTGCCCTTTGAAGTTTACAATCCAGTGGGAAAAAAACAGGCAAACATAAGACATAAGAAAAACAGGCAGCAAGTTAGAAAGGGATCAAAAAAAGTGGAAGAGGGCCAGGTGCGGTGGTTCAAGCCTGTAATCCCAGCACTTTGGGAGGTAAAATTGGGTGGATCACCTGAAGTCAAGAGTTCAAGACCAGCCTGGCTAACATGGTGAAACCCTGTCTCTATTAAAAATATAAAAAATAGCCAGGCATGGTGGCAGGCACCTGTAATCCTAGCTACTCCGGAGGCTGAGGCACAAGAATCTCTCGAACCCAGGAGCCGGAGGTTGTAGTGAGCTGAGATCACGCCATTGCACTCCAACCTGGGTGACAGAGTGAGACCCAGTCTCAAAAAAAAAAAAAAAAAAAAAAAGGTGGAACAGGTTTAGTGTAATTGGGAAGGTGGTGTTGGTGGGTGAGGGTGCAGTATAAATGGGCTGGTCAGGGTAGGCCTCTTGAAGAAGGTGATATTTGAATAACAACTTGAAGGAGGGAAAGTACTTAATTCCAGACATGTCTGATTCCAAAGCCCAAGCTCTTAAGCCTACACCACCTCTCTCCCAGTTGAATACCAGCAGAAACCTGGACACATGGTAGTACTTGGTAAGTATTAGTGCTTACCCCATCCATCTTCCTTTTAGAGTCTCTTGGGCATGCATCAACTGGGGAAACAGGCAAGAGGGTGGTGGGTGGGGATCCCAGCAGGGCACCATTGCCAGAGCAATGTGTGGGCACAAAGTAGGGATCCTGGGGAGCAGGCAGTCACCAAGATGCCCATGACTGCTCTTACGGTTGGAGTTCGTTCAGGCTGGGGAGTAGAGTTAGGGTGGAGAGGGCTAGAACAGTTAGGGAAGGTAAGGCTCATCCATTGATGCTCACTGCACACCCTAACTTTGCCCTGCAGAGAAATGCACTACACAAACATTTGTTGAGGGCCTACTAGGAACCAGGTGCTTCCCCATCCATGTCATTCTCCCAACTGTCCTCTGAAGCAGGCAATAGCATCTCCATTTCACAGTTAGAGAAACTGAGGCTCAAAGGTTGTAAAGCTTATGTGTTGCTATCTGGCTTGGATATAGCTTTGGATCTGTCTGATTTTATAGACCAGGTAATTTTTACTTTATAATCATGATCAATTTCTGATCGAACAGAAAATCTATCTGAACAGCCGCCAATGTCAGTATCATCCTCAACCTCACCATCAACGTTACCAACATCACCATCACCATTAACATCACGATCACCATCACGGTCACCATCACAATCACCATTATCACCATCACTGTCACCATCACCATCATTGTCACCATCACCAACATCACCATCAGCCTCTCAATGGCTGTGTGATTACAGGCAGCAGGGCATGTCAGATCATCTCTCTCAGATTCAGCTTCCTTATCTATGAAATGAGTATAAGTATATCTACCCCAGAGGTTAGGAGAGGTGCTGAAGTACGTCTCCTATTTCCTCCACTCCACCAAAACTGCTCTTTTCAAAATCATCAATGACCTCTATAATTGTCATCATACTCGCCCTCCAAGAGCATTCAGTGCCTCTGACCACTTCCTCCTCTTGGCTTTGTGATAGTTGCTTCTGATTTCCCTTCCAGCTCACTGATCCCCACCCTCCCTTGCTAGCTCTGTCTCATCTACTAGATCCCTAAATTTTTTAGTCTTACAGAGCTTTCTTCAAACAGGCTCTCTAACTGCTTCCTCCCTAGTCCAACCAACTATCTATCGTGCTTCCCTTGAAATACTACAGAAACTCGACATCACTAGGGCATGGTCAGGGAAGCGGCCCTTACAGTGGGCCATGGAGCACCCCCTGGGGAAGAAGGGTCCCTTCCTGGCTCATCTGGAACTAACAGCACTCTCTTCAAGGAGGAGATACTGGGTCAATCCTGAGCAGAATTTTTCGCAGGTAGTTTGTGAAGTCTCCACCTCCTGAATCTGCATCCCTTTCAGCTTTCTGTTGCCTGCTGGGTCTGTACTATCTCAGGTGATCAGAGCCCTCAGAATCTTCCCACCCTAAACATGTTCACACTGAGATGTCAGGGACAGTGGCCCACACTTAGTTTCTATTTAGCAGAGAACTAACAGTGTGCTATAGAGAGATCTCCAGTTAATGGGTGGGAACATTTGCAGAATGCTTTCCTGAAAACTGAAATAGCACCCCTTTGGGGGCTACTGTTTCTGCCTCCACATTGGGGGGTCTGTTCTGAGACAGATGGTCCCCTGTTGGGCTGTTCTCACACACACGAGCAGAGGAATTCTTTTAGGTCCTCTTGGCCTCGGGAGCATTTTGAATCAGATGCCAGGAGAAACAGATTGCCTACCCCTTATTCTGGGGGCTGTGGGTGGATGGCTTTGAGAGGAGATCTCTTCCAAGAATGTGTTTTCCCTTACATCTTCAGGATGCCATGCACTTCCCGCTCTGCTCTTTTGAGGCTGGCATAAGCATGAGAGTTGCTTGGGGAGGAACGTCTGTACCGCCTCTGCCCCACTGCTCAGGAGCAATGGCGGGTGAGTGAGTCACTTTTGGCATCCTCCTTTGTTCCCTGTGCGTAGGGCTACCCAGTTGGTAACACTACAATCTGCTCTCCACCGCCAGCTTAACATTCCTAAAATAGCTCAGTGTGATTGGGCCATTCCGTTGCTCAAGAACTATCCAGATTCTTCCACTGCCCGTAGAATGAAGTCCCAGGCTTTCGTCTCACATTTGAGGTTGCTACCATCTGGCCTTCATTTACTTTTCTAACCATGCCCCTCATTCCTTCTCTACCCAAGGTCTTCCCTCCAGACAGTCAGGTCTACTCTTCTTTCCCAGAATGCCTGGCCTCCTGCCTGCATCCACACCGTTCTCTTGGTTAAAATGTTATCCCCTCCTTGTTGCCTGTATAAACTTCTTCCTGTTCTTCCAAACAGGTTTGAGGCCAACCTTGCAAAGGCCTCCTCTCCTTGGATGTCTTCCTTGATCCCTCCTTTCATTTGCCTCCTGATTCCATGTGACCACACAGAGGCCCTCTTGTGACTACTTACCTAGGTGTGGGCAGGGAGTGGAAGAACCACAAGGGACAGTACCCAGGGCTATTACCACCCACAGGTACTCCCAGCAGCAGGAGAGCTATTACCACTTCTAGGCCTGAAGAAGCGAGGGTAGGAAACTGTTAACAAAACCTGGAAGGAGGAAGGCCTGCAGAGAAGACCACAGGGCTGTGACCTTCCACAGAGACGTAGTCAGCCTGGGGAGAGCTCTTCGGTGAGTCAGGACAATAAGCACCCCTTGGCTAAGACCAACTGGAAGCCAGAGCACAAGGGAGACCCTTAGAAAGTCTCTGCAGGGGCTGGGCGCAGTGGCTCATGCCTATAATCCCAGCACTTTGGGAGGCTGAGGTGGGCGGATCACAAAGTCAGGAGTTCGAGACCAGCCTGGCCAATATGGTGAAACCTTGTCTCTACTAAAGATACAAAAATTAGCCGGGAGTGGTGGCGGGTGCCTGTAGTCCCAGCTACTCAGGAGGCTGAGGCAGGAGAATTGCTTGAACCTGAGAGGCAGAGGTTGCAATGAGCCGAGATCACACCATTGTACTCCAAGGCTGGTAACAGAGCAAGACTCTATCTCAAAAAAAAAAAAAAAAAAGAAAGTCTCTGCAGGTCAGCCTGCCTGTGTGGGCAGAGGAGTAAAGGAGTGTGGAAAGGAATCTGAAGGGATGTAAAGAGGAAGGGGATTCTAGCTTTTACCTTAGATGTCAGATGGGTACATTGCAAAGACTTTGAATGTGACAAGTAGAAAGATTTCATAGGCTCAAGCTGTTCAACATCATTTCCCACATAAGAGAGTGGAAGCCCAGAGGGTGTCCATGCTGATCTGAGACCACACAATAAGGTAGCGTCAGAGATGAGACAGGAGGAAGTGTGAACCCCCCAGTTCATTAGTCAATTGTTTCTTTGGAACAGAGCATCTGATAAGTTACACAATAAGAATCTGAGTTTTAGTCTTACTGGTCATGCTGGCTGTGTTTGGTAACTGGTGAGATGGCCTGATGGGAGTCTGTTTGCAAGTGGTGGCTGACAGTCCTCCATGGAAGAGGTGCATCCTGAAGGGGGAAGCCATGGACAATGATTTTACCCAGTGGTATGTGGATTGACATTATGGACATAGCACGGCAGTTGTTTGTTTGTTTTTAGACAGGGTCTCGCTCTATTTCCTAGGCTGGAATGCAGTGGTGCAATCACAGCTCACTGCAGCCTCGACATCCCAGGCTCAAGCAATCCTCCCACTTTAACCTCCCAAGCGGCTGGGACTACAGGCACGTACCACCATATCTGGCTAATATCTTTAAAAATTTTTTTTTTTTTTTGTAGACACAACGTATTGCTATGTTTCCAGGTCTGGTCTCAAACTCCTGACCTCAGGTGATCCACCCGCCTCAGCCTCCCAAAGTGCTGGGATTACAGGTGTGAGCCACTGCGCCCAGCTGGCAGTTGCTTTTCAAGTCTCTTGTCCACCTGGGTTCCTGGACACCATTTGAATGCTCTCCCACGGAGATCAGAGTGTGTGTGTGTGTGTGTGTGTGTTTGCGTGCGCGCGTGTGTCTGTGTGTGTGTGTTTTAAGGGGAGGAATCTACAGTAGAATCTGAAAGAGCTCTTTCACTCATCTCTGAGTCACACTGAACTCTAAGCAGCACTGCTGTGGATTCCCCATAAGGGAGCATAACAGAGCTCTCCCACACCGCACTGCATTTATTATTATCATTATTTTTTGAGATGGAGTCTCACTCTGTCGCTCGGGCTGGAGTGCAGTGGCACAATCTCGGCTCACTGCAACCTCTACCTCCCAGGTTCAAGTGGTTCTCCTGCCTCAGCCTCCTGAGCAGCTGGGACTACAGGCGCCCACAACCATGCCCGGCTAATTTTTGTATTTTAATAGAGACAGGGTTTCACCATGTTGGCCAGGCTGGTCTCCAACTCCTGACCTCCGGTGATCTGCCCACCTCAGTCTCCCAAAGTGTTGGGATTACAGGTGTGAGCCACCGTGCCCGGCACTCTGCTTTGCTTTAATTCTCTTTCACCCGATTTCCTTCTACTCTTTTTTTTTTTAATTGAAGCAGTTGTGCAATTTTTTACAATGTTCAGACACTGATACTTATGACTCCTTACATCTCAGATCAAGCCGTGGGAAGGCCCGGGCAGGGAGTATGATATCCAATGGTCTGTGGAAGGAATGCACTCAGGGAAGTCAAATAAATGGTCTAAATTCCCACAGCTGGAAAGGGATGACCAAACAGTAGGCTTGACTCTGAAGACCATGCGATTTTGATTTTACCATATTGGGACTCTCTCCCTCTGCCAGCAGTTCCTTTTTCTGAGTCTTTTCCTATTCTTTTCTCTCTCATCTCTCAACCCTTCCCTTCTTCACCTCCATCTTCCCCCATCCTCTCAATCTCTCTCTTTCTCCTTTATCCCTCTCCTTACTCTTCTGAAAAGCCACAGCTTCTCTCTGTTCTAATATGCCTAAGACATCGTCCCAGGAACTTTCTTATGTGCTTCTTGACACCCAGAGTGACTATACACAGGTATATTTGTAGGGAGAGCCTCTGCCTCCATGGGAAGAGAAGCTAACTGATTGACTTTCTGCTACTTGTACCAGCCAAGGGGCTATTTGCAGACAGTACATAAAAATGACAAAGCACCATAAGATATTGAGCAATCTTTCCTTGCATCAATTAGATTCTGGCATCTGCTTACTGTTTAATTATCTTTTGACTGAGGAAATGGAAAAGTTGACAAATAGTTTAACCCAACAAAATTCAGGTTCCTTGTTTTTCCCCCTTTGTGAGCATGTTTTTAGAACACCGATCTGCCAACATCTCCTAGTTTCTCTGGGGCACTGGCAAAAAATACAGACAAATATTTATGTTCCATGAATTCAAGATGGTTTTCATATTGTTTTCATGTTTAACTGATTTCAAATGAACGACAATGGCTCTTAATGTGGTTACAAGAATTTGCCATTAATTTTCACTTGAAATTGGATGCAGCCGGTATACATGCCTACACCGTATTCTAGTTCTTAACGATTTGTCTTCCAAAAATACAGGCTGCTTCCCACTGGCTGATTGGCACAGCAGCTTAGTGAGGGCATCAATCTCCTATTACATGTTAACAAAAATTAAATTGAGAATATCACCCTATTTCAGAGTGCTTTGCATGTAGCATTTGAGGCAGGTGGCTGGGACATTGAATGAAAAGTCTGGTGGAGGCAGGTTCAGCATGCCACACTTTCCTGGTCGTGAAGATGCCAGCTCCAGCTCCAAGCAGGTGACAAGGCTGGGTGGTCAGGGGACATGGGAGTGGGGTTCGAGATCTCAGAGCATTTTTAAAAACTTCCGTTGTCTTTCTAGCTTGGATTTTGGGAGCACCAGGGTAATGTTCTAAACTTCTTTGTGAGGTTTAAAGTCTTCCCTCCCTTGTTCTAAAATGTTGAAGTGGGTGGTGGAACAGAGAGGTGACATGAAGATGAGAGCTAGGCCAGAGGAATAGGATTCTTCATCTTTGGGGACGTCATTTAATTTTGGAAACGCTCAGTTTCTGTTTAGTCAGTGTAACCATATAATTTGTTGAACACTTTTGAAGGGGTGAATGTTAAATTGGGTAACATGTTGGGAAAATGGGCTTAAACTGGAGATAAGGTCGACCTATGAATAAAGAAGAGATTAGGCCACATAGTGGGGGTCAGGGGTGGTAAGTAGGTTTCATACCCATGGTAATTACAAAAGAGTAATCAGGCTTTCTGGACTGCATTGTGGAGGGGATGGTGCAACTGCTCTTAAACACCATGGAAGAGTTTCCTGATTGATTAGTAATGTCTGCTCTGGTCTCTGGAAAGGATGGCTGCACCCTTGCAGGTATTCACCATTCCTGGATTGGGTGTCTTCAAGAGCCTTTTCAATTCTATTTTTGTAATAAGAATAACTGAGAAGTGAATGAAGCTAACCTTCTTACTTAAATGCACTGGAGGTTGAGACCTGGAAAGCCAGACTGAGAGGCCTATGGCAGTGCCCTTCCAGCTGAATGTGTACACTTCAAAATTGTCAAAATGCAGATTCTGAATCAGAGGTCTGGGCTAAGGCCCAATAGCCTCAATTTCTGTTGAGTTCCCAGGTGATACCAATGCTGCTGGTCTGCGGGTCATACTTTGAGCAACAGAGACCCAAGGCAGCATCCTGAACCTGGGCCAATGCCCCTTCACTGCAGGCTCAAAGCCTGCAGAAGAACCTGTATATATGCTACTTTCCAAAGATTTTTTTTCTGCAGGTCATTTAAGTGATTCCTCCAGACAGCCTTTTAATGTTTGATAGATTATTTCCCGTCCCCATCACCCATTTTTTTTTTTTTTCCTAAATGTGCTTTTCAGGTGCAGCAGGTTTAAGTGCCTAGCCCAAGGGCTATAAATGGCAGGGTTGGGACTCACATTTAAGACCTTGCCCTTCCCCAGGTGGCCCTTTGAGCACCTAAGTGGCAGGCCTAATTCTAGAGGTAATGTTGTGAGTGCCCTCAGCTCAAATGGAGCAGCTTTTGGAGCAGTGCCAAGGGATTGTACTGATGCTAAAGATGCCTTCAGATCATGTCAGAAGCCTAAGCTTGCCTTGTGACCCCCAGCGCCACCATTTCAGTCAGTCATTAAGGCAGGCAGACAACATCTTACAGTCCTGGGTTCATAGGAGCCTTCTTTGTTCTTATGAGGGTTTTAGAGCCAGATAGACCTGGATCAGAATCTTTCCATGTCATTTGACCTTGAGCAAGTTACTTAATCTCCCCAAATTAAAGTCCCTTCACCTGTAAAAAGGCACATTCTTGCTGGGTGCGGTGGCTCACGCCTGTAATCCCAGCACTTTGGGAGGCTGAGGTGGGCAGATCATGAGATCAGGAGTTTTAGACCAGCCTGATCAACATGGTGAAACCCCCTCTCTACTACTAAAAATGCGACAATTAGCTGGGTGTGGTGGTGACACCTGTAATCCCAGCTACTCAGGAGGCGGAGGCAGGAGAATTACTTGAACTCAGGAGGTGGAGGTTGCAGGGACCTGAGATTGCACCACTGCACTCCAGCCTCAGCGACAGAGGGAGACTCCATCTCAAAAACAAACAAACAAACAAGAAGCACATTCTTGCCTTTCAGCGTTGTTCGGAAGATGAAAATAAACAATGTAGTAAAATGCATGGCACAGCGCATAGCAAAGACGGAACATTTCGTTTCTCCCCTTTGCCCTTCAGAAGAACTGTAATGCCTTACTGTTGCTATTCACTGTACAAATACAGTGTAACTATCTTACATTTTTCTTGGCACAGTGGTGTACTCCACAATAATGGGTTCAACCTTTATGTAGTGCCTTCCCTGTATACAATAAAATAGAAAACTGTATTTCATTACCAAATACCATTCTTTCATTATATAACACACAAATAACTATTTAAACAAACTTCAGAACTTACACTCTAAAACATATCAGCACCAAAAGCTATGCAGGCAACACAGACATATTTGAAAATTAGAAGCAAACTTAAAATGTCTCCGTTGTGATTTGGCATTTTTAGCAAAATCACCGATCAGTTTCGCAAAATCACCGATCAGTTTCGCAACTTCTGCTGCCTTGTTTCTGCAGCGAGTGGTGTTAATTCTGTTCAACGTTGTTGTCACAGAGTGTTCCTTAAATAGTTTTTAATTGGTTTTAATTTGGAGAAAAAATGTTATGCTGAAGATACAGGGGCAGGAATTGTCAAAAATAAAAGTAACAGATAACATTCTATGGAAAAACTTGGAGACATGCTGTGTCATTGTATACTCTGTTAGCAAATGTATGGATGCTTTTAATTTTGTCAGTTTCACATGTTAATGATTTTCACAGAGCAGTAAGTTAATTGGTAGTGCTTCCAATGGATCCCTGGAATCTTTCGTTTTCACCTCCTGTGCGTTCTTCACAGTGGACTTTTCATCCACATGAATTAATTAGGATAGTGGAAAAAAATGCAATCAAGTCAGCAGTTGTATTTAACCCTGAAATCTTAGGCCTATTTAGGTAATCAATGTTATCAATTATTCATGAAAAAAGGTAAGCAAATATAAAATCCTTCTTTTAAAAAAATCTGCTGGAGCTCAAAGTACTGCCATCCTGATACTCAGCAAATCAACAGGTGGAGGCAGATGATGTAAATGATGCAAAAATCTTTTCATTATTATAGTATCTTGGCAAAATTTTAGTCAAAGCAGTCTCTTTTTTTTAATGTGGAAAATATAGTCAGATTTTTTTCACCTATCTTTTAAGATATTAGCATAGTTCTATATGTATAAATGCATAATTCTATTAAAGAATTATGCATCGCTTCAGCTAAGGGAGCAACAGCCGCTCTGACAGCTCTGACTTTGCAAATGCCAGCCAAGCGCCCACATTCTCTTGGCTATAAAGGCAGCAGAGGTCAATATGCTTTCCCAAGAGTCATCAAGTATTGCCAAGGAATAGCCCCAATTTCATTGCATATCACATTTCAGGCATGCTGTACTCTGTTCAAATGGCATCTGGTGTAAAATATGTATTAGAAATCGCTTTTTCCCAAAATTGAGAAGATCTGAATTATGCAGGGGGAAAACTGACAAGTACAGCGATACTGTGATGTGTCTGCACTTATGTATATGTAGTATGTCCTTGCATTTGCTTAGCCAATAGGGTACTAAGAGGTGGGATTTGAAGGTTCCTGTCTAACAGACAGAGTATGTATTTATTAATAGTTCTCCATAGGCCATTGGCTACAGAAGAGATGTACTCGAATATTAATGATATTCTCATTTGATTGTCATGGAAGCCAGAGTGGAATTCTATTCAAGTGCAGTTTTTAGTTATACTCCAATGGTGTCATGTGATTTAAAAATTAGTTGCCTACATGATAGCCACAGCTAGTACTATAGAAGCTTTAAACTCTCAAGGGCTCCTAGTAACCCATAGCCCTGAAACAGTGCACCATCCCAGCTTGACATGGGTTCCTTCGTTTCCCACTTTCACAATTATCAACTGGGTGATGAAGGCCTCCACAGCCTGGTCCCAGCTTCAGCCCAGATCCCCACCTAACAAAGCCCCTCCCCAGCCCCGCTGTGCTGGCCCTCCTGAGCAAGGCTTCTGTCTTCTGCCACTGCTCCTGCAGCCTTGTGTTTGCTGTTCGGGTTTTCTCTGCTCCTCTGCCTGTATCAATCCTGCTCATCCTTTAAGACACAGTGTAGACCCTGTATCGTCAGTGTCCTGGCAAGAAACAGCTGATGCATCAGAAAGGGGTTGGAAGAGAGTTAAGGAAGGATGCTTTATAAGGAAATGGCCAGGGCACAGCAAGAGCAACATGAGCTGTTGTAGCACCCTGGGACAACTACAGTGGGGAGCTGCTACTGTCCCTAGGTTGGAAAAGGTGAGACGAGGGAGCTTTTACTGAAACCACAGAAGGCCCACAGCTGTAAGTGAGGACTGCTTGGTGGGAGTCATGGCCTTCGCTGGAGGAAACCGTTCATTGCTCACCCTCAGCTAGGCAGAGTAGAAGCAAGAGGAGTGCAAACCCTACTCTTTCCTCTTGATGTGCATCCCCTGCTGCCCATCAACTTTGGCCAAACCCAACTCGAAGAGGGAGGACAAGAAGTCCCTCTCGCGGCCCTTATAGGTCAGCCTCCCAGCCAGAGCAGGGTGGAGAGGGATGGAGCCTGGATTGGGAAGGGACCCCTCTGCCTTCTCCCAGGAGCACCCTGATGAATCCAGATGATAGAGGCCTCTCTTCTCTGAAGCCCAGAGCACTTCTGGTTTGAATGCACACTCGGCCTGACTAGCTGTGATGTGTCTTCATGTTGTGCCGCAAGGTCGTTGCTCTCTTGCATTTTCAGTTTGCCTTATGCTCCCCACTGACTATGGAAGCTCCTTGAAGCAGGGGTCTTTACTTATTCTCTTTGTGTTTCTCATATGGAAACAAGTACATACCTGGAATGTCTTGCTTGTGTCAATTTGGAACGTATTGTTCCTTTGTTGCCACTCCACCCCACCCCTAACCCAAACACACACCTCCAGGGCATCAGGACCTGTGCCTGGTAGATTATTCTTGGTAGAAGGGTGGGTATTGAGATAAGGGTGAAGAAGCCGGGGGTCCTGGTTTGGGGAGTTTTCAGCAGATGCAATAGGAAGCCAGAGCACAGGGTCAAACAGAGGGAAGCCGAGGACCAGACCCAGGAGGAGCTGGGTGAGGTGGGCAGAGAGTGTCACCAAAGCAAAAGGGGAGGGAGACAGAGACTGACATGGGATATCAGTTGGGAGTACAGGGCCAGGGGACCCGGACAAGTAAGTTACCACTAATGAGACACTGGAACTGACAGGGAGGGGCTCAGATGCAAGGTTAAACAGGGTGCCAACGGTAGTCTAGCCCTGTATTGTCCAATATGTCAGCCATTAGTTACATGTGGCTGTTTAAATTTAAATGAACTAAAATTTCATAAAATTAAAAATTCAGTTTCTCAGGCGCACTAGCCACATTTCAAGTGCTCTACTGTGTTGGCCAATGTGGATGCAGGCATTTCCATCATTGCAGAATCTCCTACTGGACAGCCTGGTCCAGAGCATCCTAGAGATCTTAGGGTCCTAACAATGCTAAAAACATACCTGTTTGTTTGATTTGACCTGGTCTTATCTGTCTCGATATCAAATATACCTAGCTCCCAATCTTCACTTTACTAGTGAATAATTGTGTGATGAGTTCCCAAACCTCAGCTTTCTCTTCTAGGAAATGAGGCGAATGACAAAGAACTAACTGAATTGAGAATTTGAAGGTGTCTTGAATGACCATAGATACAAAAGAGGAGCTCTCTAATAAATATTAGTTCCCAACCTCTTGACAACCACGATAACGATACAAACTAGCACTTACTGAGAGCTTGTTCAGCTGGCACTGAGCTGAACAGTGATAGCCTTATGCAATTCTCATAGTAATTCTGTAAGAAGATACTATCACTGTTCCCATTTTACAGATGAGGCAATGAAGCCACAATAAGATTAAAACAGTTGCTCAATGTCACATAGTGGTGGAGCCAAGTTTCTTTGTATTTGATTAAAAACTGTCAAACATTGTTCTCTGCTGTTTCCTATAATATCTTATCTTCCCACTTAGGCCATTAAAAACATCTCAGGCTTCATTTGAATCTTGCAGTGTGCCTGACGCGGGCCTGGACTGATGCTCAGTTGCTAATTGGCATATCAGTTTTGATAAATTTTAATAAAATATTTCAACTTTCTTCAGCGCTGATTATTGACTTTAATATTTAAGTGCATACTCACCCATGAGGGTCTTGACAACCAATCCAAGAGTGTTCAGTTTCCATCTTTAATCTGGTGCATTGCTTGCAGAAGGCTTTAGATCCTGGAGATTTTAGAACCACCATGCTCTTGGGTGTAGAAGGAAAAGGCTGGTTCCTGTTTGGGGGACTCTAGAAACAGAAAGAAAGTAATGGAACACTGCCTGGGTTTGACTGTAAGCAGCCTTAAGTTGGAATCTAGTGTGCCTTTGGTTATTTATACTCTTGGAATTTCAGTTTCTTTACCTGAAAGAGACAATGTCCTACTTCTCCTGGGGGTAGTCTTGAAGACTGAATGGCTCTATAAAACTTCACCCAGTGCCTGGAGCACAGATGCTCTCAGCAGATATACTCTTGTCCCCACCCCAGAAAGCTTCCAGGTCATTCTGATCTCTCTGGCGAAAGGGAAGGATCTCTTATTGTCCGAACCACACGTATTTAAAGAAACTAAAACTGTGTGTCCAGGAGATTATGCTGATTATATGAATTTCTACCTTGATTGTTACATAGTGCATAGATTAACTAGAACTGCAGAGGGATGGGGAGATGCTAAAGTCACCTCCTAGCCTCCCCCAGCACTGGACTCTGGGCTCCCTACCTCCCTGCCTGACATGGGTGGCCCTAGTGCCCATCAGGTCTTCTTACCAGGTCCTGGCTGAAGATATGAGGGAAGCCTAAGGGATTCCTGGGCTGGAACTGAGATGGTTTAAAGGAAAAACATATGAGAACCTGTGTAATATTGGGGTGTGGGAGAGGTGATGGGGCTGAGAGGCACCGAAGGCAGTGACTCATGGTAGTTCTGCAGCCTGAGGTTGTTAGGTGGCATCAACCTGGAAAGAAACCTGGGGCTCACCACCCTTTCCCAGCCGCCCCCTACGTCAATTTCTCAGCAGGTTGCTGTCTATTTCCATGGGGAGATATTTCTGTTATTTCCTCTGGTGAATTCCAGCATGAACTAGTCTCTCCCTGGGTTGTTATTTGGGGCGTGGGGGGTGGGGATTCTGAGCACCCCTGGGTGAGAGTCACCATGTTGTCTGAAGATACCATGTGACTAAGTGTTAGACTCAGCGAACTCATGTCCAAGAAGGTTGGGGTGTGGCACTTTGGTATGGAAATTACTAATTTTAGAGTCAGAGACCCCTGGGTTCCAGCCTTAGCTCAGTCATTTGGAAGCTGTGCCTCACTGAGCAGCTGCTTCACCTCTGTGACATTTTTAGAACACCAGCTTTGTGCTGGGGTTTTCACAGGGGTTATGTCTTCTAATTCTCACAACCAGCCTGATGTAAGGGATGTTATTCCCATCTCACAGACGATGAAAAACTGAGCCTTCAAGAAGTGAAGTAATTTCCTTCCTTCCTTCCTTCCTTCCTTCCTTCCTTCCTTCCTTCCTTCCTTCCTTCCTTCTTTCCTTCCTTCCCTCCCTCCCTCCTGACTTCCTGCCTTCCTGCCTTTCTTCCTCCCTCCCTCTCTCTCTCTCCCTTCCTGCTTGCCTGCCTTCCCACCTTTCTGCCATCTTCCCTCCCTCTTCTCCCATTCTTGGTCATTCCCACTCTTTCTTTCAAACACGTTTTCAGTGCCTGCTAGTTTCACCTACATGATCATCTTTAAATATATTTTTGAGTTCAAAGACACCTACTTGAACTGCTTTCCAGCCTCCAACTGGGACATGCTCCTTTGGGTCCAGACCAGCTCTGTTCTCCCAAGGGAAGAGGAACGGCTCTCACAGAGGAGCTCCCTTCTTCTGCAGAATCAGACGCTGCCCTCGTGGCCAGTTGGGTTCCCACCCACCTGATTCTGGAGCCCTGGACCAGAGCTCTGCGTTCACCATGGGAAGAGACCTTGTGATAAGCCACTTCTGAAGGCATGGCTTAACTCAGGACGCAGGTGGACAGTGGGTCACTGCCAGGCTTGGCCACCACGCAGATCCCCTTGGACCAGGAGATCAAGGTTTTGGGCTCCGTCAAGGACATGAAACAAAGCAATGGAGAGGAACAAAACAGGAGACTTAAAAAGCAAGTATTCTTGTCGCTTGTCCAGACTTTGGAAACATTTTGTCTTGAGAAAAATCTGACTCACAGAGTGGACTTGGGGAGGGGGCTGCAAAGGCAGGTTGAGGAGCTTGGTAAATACCAGAGAGTGAGCCTGGTGGGAGACTCTGTTCTTCTAGCTCTGAAATGACTGTGGGAACACGAAAATGAGATTGTTTTTAATCATCTACCAGCACATGGGAGGAGAGAAAGTTCTGGGGTTTCCCTCTCTCTCCTTTCTTCCTGAATTGAAGAAAAGCTGGGCCATTTGTCCTGCTCTGGTTTCCAATACTGTCTCCTGGGTCCTTAGGAGGTGCTAAGCTGAGTGGTCAGCACACACAGAGGGTGTTATTCCAGCCTCAGGTCACACTAATGGGAACTAGAAACCAAGTCTTACCCAAAGCAGAATGAAATGCACACTTCACATCATCATTGTATGGTTTGTTTTCAAAGAAAAACCTTTATGCCTCTTTCCTTCCTTCCTTTCTTCCTTCCTTCCTTCCTTCCTTCCTTCCTTCCTTCCTTCCTTCCTTCCTTCCTCCTTCCTTCCTCCTTCCTTCCTTCCTTCCTTTTTTCTTTCTCTTTCTTTTCTTTCCTTCCTTCCTCTCTCTCTCTCCCTCTATCTCTCCCTTCTTTCTTTCTTTCTTCTTTCTTTTTTTGATAGAGACTGGCTCTCAATGTGTTGCCCAGGCTGGTTTCAAACTCCTGACTTCAACCAATCCTCCTGCCTCAACCTCCTACAGTGCCAAGATTACAAAAGTGAGTCACCATTCCTGGCCTAGAATTTTCTTTTGTCAGCACCCCATTTTCCAACAACCTCCAGTTATGTTGGCCAAAGGCCAGAATCTGCTTCTGAAAGCTCCTGCTTCATCTAAAGCCTCGGCTCTTGCCCCTCTCCCTTGACCTCTATGTTGTTAAAGTAATAATTGCTTATTCTTAGAGTTATGGGCTCTGGCCTAGTGTGGAGGGGCCAGAGGCTGACTGAAAAGCAGGCCCAGAGAGAGGAAGAAATTCATTTACCCAAGATCACAGAGCTTTCAGTAGAGCTAGGACAGACATCCTCGACTCTCAGGCCAGGGCACTTTCCTCCAGGGCTCCTCACTCAACCACGAGTTGTTCTTCAGTGACCTCAGGCACTTTCGCAGCTCCAAACACCACCACCAAGAGCTGCCTTATCTTTTCAGACCTCATCAAGAACAATAACAACAAAAAAGCTTGAAAAAAAAAAGCAACAAAAACAAAAAGTAATAAAACCCTCCACCATTCCCCTGTCCTGACCCAGGACGCCTTCATTGCACAAATCAGTGGTGAGGTTTCCCCACAGCCTGGTCTGACCAGGGTCATTTTGCAAGGGAAAGTGGCATGTTTTGGGATTGCACCCCCCCTCCCCCCCCCGTGTGTTTGTAGGTGCTGTCGGTCTGCACATTTACACTAGAATGTCTTCAAGGGCACCAGCCGCGCTGTTTGTTTTTCTCAGGCTGTTTTCATTAAGGCTGTGGCCTCCCAGGCAGAGCCCAGGGACTTAATTACGGCACCCAAAGGTTATCTCCCCAAACTAAATTTCATCTCATGTCAGGCAGCTGGAGCCAACCCCGCCAGCTGTCTTACTAATAGCTCAGACCTTGCCTCCTGTCCCTCTGCTTGGAAATGAGGCTGGCTGGGTCACCTCTGTACCCACACTTACTGCCTGCAATGCTTTGTGAGGGGAGTTGCCTGCTCGTGGCTCTTGCACACCTCTTCCTGGAATGACAATAAAGGCTTCAGTGATTGAGGGCAGATATTTCCGTATTCACCTTCATATCCCCAGCACCTAGCCCAGGTCCAGCGCAGAGCACAGGAAAGATCTGTCAAATGACCATGTATTTCCATATATTTCTGTTTTACTCAGGTTGGTCAACTCCTCGGCTCTTGAGCCTGCCTTTGGCCTCTGCACTTTAGCTCAGGTTGTTCCCTCTACCTAAAATGCCTTTCCACCTCCTTTCTACTGCTCAGAATCTTGTCACCTTTCAAAGACCAGTTCCACCCCCTCCTAGGGGTGCACTTCTTAAGAAAAAGGGTTGGGCTCATTTATGCACGTATCCCTATGTAGAAGTGTTCAGCACATGTCTGTAGCATGAATGAATAAATGAATGAATGAAACTCTGATTTCTCCCCCCACCCCCTCCAGGTTTCTGAGCCCTTCTCAGAAATCCCCCAGCCCATGGCACTCTCTTCTACTCATTGGGCTGACCTCCCAGTGCTGCCTCTTGACTCTTTGTCGTCATCCGGCTCAGCATCCCCGGCTGTGATTGGCTATCTTGGGGAAATCTTTCTCTCTGTCTTCTAACACTATTTGCCTTATTTTCTCCCATCTAAACTAAGTCCAAGGGAAGTCCTACATGAGAGGATATACGGCACGCTGGCCCAGGTCATGTACAGGGGGCCACCTGGGATGGAGACAGACAGGTAAAATCATGGGTCCAGGGAGGAAAGAAGTCAGGTCCTGGAGATGTGCTGGGATGCGGGGCAGGGAACGCGCTCTGAGACACATACCACAGGCTTTAGAGCTCAAGTCAGAGATATTTTCCACCCAGAAGGTGCAGTGTTCCCTAAGGGCTAGCACTAGCAGAAAAGGACTGCTGAGCCAATGACCATGGTTGTCAGAAACTCAGATCCTAAGGCAAAGATGGCGGCTCACAGCAAGAATTGGTTGCTCCGTGCTGGGACTGTGTGCTCTTGACCAACAGGAATGGGCAGTGGCCAGAGGCCTGCAGGTGAATCCTGTTACTAAAGCAGCCAGCGGCATTTCAGGCTCTTCAAAGGCTGGGTGCATGTCACCACCTCATCCCAGTGTTTGTCCAAGTCCCATTGCATCAGAATCTATGGCATGGGACCTACGAACTCTGACCTTTAACAAGCTTCCAAGGTCCTGCTTAGATGCACTAAAATTTCACGACCGCTGCCTCCTGTTTCTCTGAGTTTTCTCATACCACAGTTCATAGTTAGACAACATAAATATTTCATCTTATAAGTCACAGGGGGTCTTCCCTGTCCCTTGAGATCCAGGTAAGATTGGCTCAGATCCCCAAATTCCTCCTCCATGGAGATCCAAGGACCCCAAGACTTCTGAGCCTCTCCAGAAGCTACACATTCAATTGGTTCTGGCTGCCTCAGACTCTTGCTTTCACACTTACTATCTTCATCCCACACCTCACGGACCCAGATGGGAAGCTCAGCCGCTTCTCATTTTCCATATAACAATCTGCTGGCGCAAAGCATTCGTGGGTGAGGCAGATTTATTTGAAGATACGGGGTGGGGCGGGGGTGGGGATGAAGGAAGGATTTACATCACTGCAATGCAAACAACTTCAAGTTGAACATGAGGTGTTCCCATTCTTAAAATGCCCTTCTGGCCACTCCACTGCTGGGTTCTTCTCTATGGCCTTTTGCTCCAGGCAGCTACAGCTTTGCACCATCTTGCTACTCCCCAGTCCCTGCCTTCTCTGATTCTCTCTCCCGTTTCCCCGTTTCTTTCCTTGTTTCCTACAGAGGAGGTTGGCCTTTGCCCCACGGCCTTGGCTGCAGCACGGATCACATACCTCCACACCTCCCCATCTCCTCTTGAAGATCTCTCTCCAGATAGAGGCCATTTCCTCCCTAGAGGAATCCTTGTACTATCCATAGGTGAGAATGCTTCACCTCATTACCTGGATGTGGAGTGTTGAAGTTGGAAGGGATCCCGGAGATCATGAGTCAAACTCCAGTGAAACAGTCACTGGCCCAGTCTCCGGCAGGTGGGAGGCAGAGTGAAAGCTAGAACATGGGCCTCTGGCTCTCATGCTAGGGCTCCTCTTGATTAATTGATTCCAGGAGGAACTCAGGCTACCAAGACCCTCTTACAAATGTAGCAAGGCTTTGGGGCAAGACCATATTGTCCACTTAGGTTATCCAATAACACCTGTTGGCATTTCTTCATCACCTCACCCCAACTCAGAAGTTAATTCTCATAAGCATAGTCCTACCTCTGCACAGATCTTGGGGCAACAGCCAGCCGGGATTCCAGCTCTACTTTTACCATCAACATGCAGCTTGATCTTGGCCATGAATTGTCTTCTCTTTGGGGCTCAGTTTACCCACTGTTAAAAGAGGCCTGTTTTGACACTGTCCTGGCAATTTGTAGAACTGTTTCAGAAGCCTTCAAGGCGTGATGCACATGATCCAAGCATATGTGTGGGACTGGTGGAGTAGGGATTCAGCCCCTACTATAATCAGAGGCAGCTCTCCTTACATCTGTTCTAATGACTGGGGTTCATAAGGGCTTCTAATCAAACTAAGATTTCTATCGCTTACAAAGTACTTCAAAACCTCTGGTCTAGCTGACATTTGGGGTCCACAGCTCTACTGACCTAGGAGCCTCATGGCTGAGGCAAAGCGGGCTGTCCCTGCAGGGTTCCACACGGCTGCACCTTCCACGTGGCGACACTTATGAGCAAGTGGGAACATCCATCACGAGGTACTGGGGACAGCTGGGCAGGCGGGCGGGTCCCCGTTGTGGAGGCTGTTTTGGGGACTTTCTGAGTATTGGTAAGTGTGAATCAGGCCCCAGATTTTCCATTTCCTCTGCCCATTGCTCTTTCAGAAGAGTGTGTAAGTGTATGCTTCAGCAAAATTCAGGTGCTGAAAGTTCCACGCGTCCAAAGAGGGTGTGGGAGAGAGCAGAGGGCTGGGCCCAGGTGGGCACCGGGCATTTCCACTGTGGGTGGTACCCTGAGGGTAAACAGCCTGTCCCGCCTGCATCCCGTCTGAGGGTCCGCTCCCTCATCAGCTTATGCACTCTGGGGCTCTTACGTGTCTCTTTGTCCTGAGCGTCTGAGATTCGAAGCAGCCAAGGCTTGCGCGGTGGCCCCAGTGTTAAGAGAGGGCTGCTATGCCAGCCAAGACGGCCCTGGTCCCTACATATGCGCAGATACAAGCCTGGCCCGCTATTGACTTCCTTTGACCTCATTCAAAGATTAAATACAGCAATGTGTACGTGCAGCACTTCAGAGTATGCCCAATGCTCTCTTAACCACGATCTCATTTGGCCTCACACAAATCCTGAGAGGGAGGCACACAGGGGACATTGTGATGCCATGTGAGATGCACATGTGGGATGGAACCAGGTCTTTGTGCTCTAAGGCCACCGCTCTTTGCTCTCCACTGTGGCACCTCCCAACTCATTCTGTGTCCTTGGCTTCATTTTTTATTTCTCCGTCATTAAGAAGGGAAGCATTACTAAAAACGTTTCCTTGGCATTTCTTACCCAGTCTCAATTATTAAAACGACAGCTTAAGGATTTGTTCCTGCGGTCATTCACGTATTCACTCACTCTCTGAATTACTTGTTTATACACTCTCATTTATTCATTCATTCAAGCCCTTGTGGAATGCTTACTATGTGCTCAGCTGATGGTGGGCATCAAGGAACACAGAGAATGCTGAGTCAAGATTCCTGACTTTGAGAAGCTTGTCACACTCTCGTTGAGGAACAATGGAAAGGGGTGTCCTACATGGTTTCTCAGTCACAGAGGATCCAGTTTTATTTGTTCTTACCATTGAATGTTAATAGATACTGCTTATTATATGGCTTTCCAAAGTCCCAGATATGTTCTGGTTGGGAAAATGCTGGGCTAGGTGAGTTTTAGGTGCCCCGCAGTGCTGGAATCCTATTGCTCTTTAGGAGCTTAGAGAAAGGAGGGTACTGATAGTGGAGGTGGCCAGGGAAGGGTTCCTGGAAGAGGTGCAAGTTGAACTCAGCTTGGGAGGTTGTGGGGGATTTGTGAACATAAAGAGGAGAGGAGCAGAGGCCTAGTATGGCAGGAGGGGCAGGAGTGAAGGCCCCTGCATGTTCAGCAGCTCTGGATAGGCAGCCAGGCCAGGTCTGTGTGTGCATGCATGCACGTGTGTGTGCATGTGTGTGCGTGCATGTGTGTGCATATATGCATGTGCATGTGTGTGCATGTATGTGTGTGTGCATGCCTGTGTGTGCATGCCTGTGTGTGTGTGCATGCATGTATGTGTACGTGTGTGTGTGTTAGGGGGAGGTAAGCATGGGAGCAAGGCAAAGAGGAGGGTTGTGGGCTCGGGAGGGAAAGTTTTATGTGCAGGAGGCTGTGGAAGCACCTGCCTCTGGTCCTTTTGCCTATGACTATCTGGCTTTGTGTCAGTTGCATCTGATGTGTGAGGGGGCAGCCACTCTCAGCAAATTTCCCGCTAACTTTAACAAGAAACACAGGCTTTGCTCGTTGTGTGGGTGATAAGACGGCGTTTGCCTCTTTCAGCATTTTGGCCATATAAGCACAAGCAAATAATTTTTTTCTTTCCCTCCTTTTAATTGATTTTTCTTATAGGGAACTGAGAGGGTGCAAACAATGAACTGTGAGTGGAAAAAGAGAAGGAAGGAAAAGGTAGAAGAGAAGGAGAGAGGGGAGAGAAAGGAGGACAAAGGTGGTAGAGAATGGTAAGGAATGGTTAAGAAAGATAAAAGTTAGAACAGAAGAAAGAAAAGCAAATGGTTAGAGAAGAGATGGAGTTAAAGGGAGGCTGGAGGGGAGAGAAGAGGGGAAGAAAAAGAAAGAGGAAAGAGGAAAAGGAAGAGAGGGAAGAGAAAAAAGGGGATTAGAAGAAGAGAAAACAGAGGAATATAAAGAATAAGAAAGGCCAATGGCAGTGTCTCAATTCTCTCTAGAGCTTTGGCTAATTTTTTTTGCCAAAAATACTTGGGATAAATACCTGGATTCCTCAGAACCCGAATGCCCTGGAGGACCAACTTTACAGGGTTAATTACACAATAAACTGCCTTTCCAGATGGCTGTTTCCGCATCTGCAGAGAGGAAAAGGAGCGGCTGCCTGGGGTCTCCTCTCTCCTCGGCTTCCGGTGGCTGTGCATTGCCATGTGCACCATCTCCACATGGATCAGAACATCTCACAGGCTCTCTCCCTAACAAGCAGTGTCATAGGTGGTGATGGCAGCAGTTGTCATAGAAGTGCCTCTCTCTGTCTTCCCACTGACATGACCATTCTTAAGAAAACAACGTCACACACACACACCACACACACACCTCTCTCAAAAAACTTGAGATAGAAGGTATTTGTCTAACCTGATAAAGAAAACCTATTTTAAAATAGGAATAAGACAAAGATATCTTCTACCAACAATCTCTTTTTAAACATTTTCCTGAAAATTCTAGTCAATGCAAAATTTCATCAAGTCAGGGGAAAAAAGGACCTTAACTACTGAAAATAAGAGAGAACTATTATTGGTTTTAGGTTATATAATCACATATGCAGAAAACAAGATGAATCACTAGAAAAACCCTTAGCTTGGTATCGTGACCAAATAAATGGTAACCCTAAAAATCTCAGGGTCCCATATGGTTTAGTCTCAGCACAGAGTTGTACTAAAAGAAACCTAAGTTGGACTCCAGAAGCCTTTGGAGTCCCTGTTGACTTTGGAGTCACCAACAGGTGAAGGTTCACGTGAACTTTTAGGGCAGGCTTTCTTAAAAAGGCTTGTCATGTCCGGAGGTTTTACATATCCCACGACATAGAAAGATTTCCAGAAATTCTCTCTAGATGTTCTTTTCTCTCTCCAAAACTACACACTCAGGGCAGAGGCTAATATGCGGTCACTTCTCTGTTCAGGTGGTTCTTCCATTGCCGCCATCTCCCCTCCCACCTATATTTTCTCCTTCACTGGTGGACCCCACTTCCCTGAATCCCATCAGACATCCTTGTGACCTTTTGGTTGTCTCCCCACCCACACTGAGGAAAGGACTGAACCCTTGGGGACTATAGCTTTTCGTTCTCTTTCTGTCTCTCTTTGACCAATTTTTTGTTTTTTGTTTTGGAGACAGATTTTCACTCTTGTCACCCAGGCTGGAGTGCAGTGAAACGATTTTGGCTCACTGCAACCTTCACCTCACGGGTTCAAGCGATTCTGCTGCCTCAGCCTCCCAAGTAGCTGGGATTACAGTTGCCCTCCACCACACCTGGTTAATTTTTGTTTTTTTGTAGATATGGGGTTTCAGCATGTTGGCCAGGCTGTTCTCAAACTCCTGACCTCAGGTGATCCGCCAGCCTCAGCTTCCCAAAGTGCTGGAATTACATGTGTGAGCCATTGCACCCAGCCTCTCTTTGACGAATTTTCTTGTGAATTATCACTTGGAACATTGCTAGTGAATATATTCTCCTCTCTGATACACAAGATAAATACACAAAAATCAATCACTTTCTTATGGACCCACAATAACTAGTGTGAAGAGAAAAGCAAACAAAAACATAATCTACCCCTGAACGATTCTCAGTGAGAAATGTGTAAAGCTTTCATAAAGAAAGTGACAAAACTTTATGAGTTTTGTGTAAGAGAAGACCTGTATAAGTGGAGAAATATGACAGGTTCTTGGTTGGGGAAAAGGAACAACAAAAGATGGTAGTTTTTCCTGAATTAATACGTAAGTCTAGCAAAACCTCAATGGAAACTTTTCATGATTCATCAGAACAACTTTACAATTAATCTGGAAGAATGACAAGTTAAAATAGCTCAGACATTTTGAAAGAACACAAAAGACAGGATTTCCTTTAACAGAGATTAGAATATATTTTAAAGGTACAGCAACCATCCAGCAAGGTACCGGCTCAAGAACAAGTCAGCATCAGTGGCACATAACTGACCTCTTACTATGGATACGAAAGCAAAATGAAATAAAAAGAAGCATTGCAAATCCATGGGAAAGTGTTGGATTAACAGATGCTGTTGAGAAAATTGACTCTTGGAAGCCAATCTTTTTAGATCTTAACCTTTTTCTCAAGCAAATTCCAAGCAAATTATAGCATTAAGTATTAAAAAACCACATAGCAAAATATGAAAATTTAAGCGAATATTTAAATGATCTTAAAGTGGGTAATACCTATCTAACTTAAGAGCAGTTGGAGAAATCACAAAGGAAATTGTCAGTAGAATTACCTTCACAAAGCTCTAAATGTATATTTTAAAAAAGAAACTACAAAATAAAAGGTAAATGACAAATTGGGAAAAATGTTTGCAACAGGTATGGTGAAAGGCTAATAGCCTTAAGATACAGAAAGTTCTAACAAAGTCTAAAGAAAAAAAAGACTAACATCCCAGCAAAAAAAACTGGCAGAGAACATTCACAAAATAAGACATACAGATGGCTAACATATGAGAAAATGTTTAATTTTACCATTAGCCAAAGAAATGCAAAATAGAACAATAATAAAATCCCATTTTCACTTGTCCAATTGTTAAGATTGGTGATAAAGATGATGATGATATGTGTTAGCAACTGGGTGATGATATTGAAACATAAATTGGCACAACCTGTCTGGAAGAATTTAAACAGTTTTCATATTTTTGGACTCCATGGTCCTACTTCTAGGAACCCATACTAAGAAAACAGAGGCAATGAGATCAGGATATTCATGACAGCATTATTTATCAGACCTAAATATCGGAAATAATCGTTACATATATAACAAATGAGGATTGATAAAATAGAGTGTATTTATGTTGTAGAAAACATTTTTAAAGCATATATTCAAATAATATTTAATACCATGGGAATGTGCTTGCAATGGATTGTTAAACTTTAAAAAAACATAATCAAATCTCTCTCTCTCTCTCTCTCTCTCTCTCTGTGCATATGTATGTGTGCTGAATCTCAATTTTCTACTCTTCTGTAGGTAGTGAGGAGAGCCAGAGTTAATATGATCTGTTATTTACCTTCATACCCTCAGTCCCCTCTCCTGTGAAATGGGATCATAATGATGGACTCTCAAGGCTGTGTGAGAATGAAATGAGACCACTTATATGAACAGGATGTAGATCTAATCTTTCATGCATCTGTGTCTTCCCTATTCAAGGAAGTTGGATTTTCCTAAGGGCAGGAACTGTGTGACTCCTTGACCTGTAAAAGAAAGTGTTGTACTGGGTGTTCATTAGGATCTAAAGTTAAGCTTTAAAGTTCTGGGACCATGTTGAGTTCCAGCCTTGACTCTACCTCATGCTTCTTGCTTGACTTTAGGCAACTCACCATCTGCCCATGGGCTCCAGCTCCTTGGGATCAGATGAGAAAATGGCTATGCTCCCTTCAAGAGCTAACAGGATGTGATTCTCTTTTAACCTCATAGTTAAAAGTCACAGCCATCTCATAGTTTGTCTGGGTCAGGGATGGGATCGCAGGGTTCTCAGGCTGGGCTACTGCCCATGGACAGATAGATTGACCAGTGGAAGGATGGAGTAATTATGCTCACACGTGACAGCAGGGGTCTTCATCTGTTTTGTCCACTTCTGTGTCGCCAGTGCCTAGAGCTGGGTCTGGCTTCTGGTGAATGCTCAGCACTCATTGACTGAATGAAGAATGAATGGAAAGATGGACTGATGGACAGGCTGCCTGCAAGACAGGCTGTGTGACTGACTTGAGATAGTGTTGTCAGGACCTCCTCCACTGGCCTTGGAGCCATTAAGGAGGGAAGGAGAGAGGTGAAGGTAAAGGTGATGTAGGAGGAGAGAGACCTCCTGCATCATCTTTGTCTTCCTTGGACAGCCTGGTGGAGGCTGGGGTTTGCATCTCTCGCTGTGTGCATGCTGAACAAATCAAGAGTCATGGTCCCGGGAGCCTGAGCCTCATCCTGTGCTACATGTTTTACATGCATTATATTATTTGGAGCTCACTTTAATCCTAGGAGGGTAGTATTATCCTCATTTACATATAAAACAATGGCCTCAGGAGGGGAGGAAAATTTGCCCCAAGGTCACACAGCTTTTTAGTAGAGGAGTTGGGATTTGATCCTAGGTCTTTCTGATTTCCAAGCCTTTGACCTTGAAGTTATACTCTACAAGTGTTTCTCTCCTTAAACTTCTGCCTTTCGTAGAAAGGAAAGAGTCCACTTTTGCTGTGCTTGCATCTTGGGAGGAGTACGGGCTCTGCCCCTAAATCATAGCCTCAATATGAGTACTGTGCTGGGAATGGGCCATCAGCGTGGTGACGGATCCCCACCATCCATCACGCCCCCACAGCACTGTGACATGCAGAGCTGGAATGTAATCAGAGTGATGGTGTCCTGATCTATGGCGATGTTCATCATCTCAGGGCTGGTACCTTGACATATTACGGTAGCTTGCTGTCAGTGGGACAGCCCCTTAATGTATTTCCGTAATACATCACCCACTGATGGTGACCAAGGAGGCCTGCTGATGCTAGTCGGCTGGAGCCCTTTCTGTGAGTCTCCCTGAGTTCCTGGCCTCTTAAAAATTCATGTGAGTTTGTGTGTGCCTCGGGAGAGAGCATAAGAGAAGGAGGCAGGAACAGAGACAGAAAGATGAAGAGAAGATGAGAATAGAGAGACAGAAAGACAAGAAGGAAAAGAGAAAAGGGAGAGATGGGGAAAGAAAGAGAAGAGAGAAAGAAAGATTGGCGAGAAAACGAATGGGAAGAGAAAAGAGGTGTGGGGGTAAGACAAAGATGGCAGAGAAGAAAGAGTAAAAAACAGGAGGAAGAAAAGGTTCAAGGGAGAAGGAGGAAAGGAACCAGAAGATTCAAGGCTAAGGTGCTATGTAAACAGAGAGCAGCAGGAGAGAGTAGGGAAGCACCCAGCTCCGGAGTGAAGCGCAAGTGTTGTTGGAGATTTAGATCCTTTTATTCAGCCTTGGTGGAGGCCTGGCTCTCCTGGGAGCTAGAAGGGCTGTGAGAGGAGGTGGGGTTGCCCGAAGGGAATGGGGCCAGGATATGAAAATTCTTTCTCCCTCCACAGAGAGCAAAGAGGTTTTTGTGGTCAGCCACGACCTTTCTCATTCTGCCTCCATTGTTGCAGAGGTCACCTGGGTGGGAAGAGTCTCAAAACTGCCTCTTCACCCCCTCACCCGTCATGTTCACCTGAGCTCTGAACATCTTTGCTCAGATTGCCCAACAGCACCACAAGCTCAGAGACCCCTAACTGTGGTTATTCATTCTACCCCTGGTCTCCCTTCTGGCTTCCCCATTGCAATGAAAGGTGCTGCCAGTCTCTAGGGCCCTGGTTCGCAGGGGTATCTTGTCTCATTATTGTCTCCACATTTAGATCTATCAGATTTGTAGAGCAACTTAGCCTCTTTGGGCTTCTTACCAACTTCTCTTTGCCGCACCCATTATCTAGACCCTTTAAAAGCAGAGTCTGGAAGCTGACTCAGCAAACAAGAACCATTTCCTCTTAGAAGCCAAGGATGGATTATACACTAGTGATTTTATTTCCCATTACATGTGAATCACTTTCGCCCCTGGCCCATGAGTACTACAACTGGGAATCAAGGTGAAGATCTGACAAGAAAATAGGTAGCCATGTTGGTGTGCTGCACCCATCAACTCGTCAGCACCCATCAATTCATCATTTATATCATGTATAACTCCCCAATGCAATCCCTCCCTCCTCCCCCCTCCCCATGATAGGCCCCAGTGTGTGATGTTCCCCTTCCCGAGTCCAAGTGATCTCACTGTTCAGTTCCCACCTATGAGTGAGAACATGCGGTGTTTGGTTTTCTCTTCTTGTGATAGTTTGCTAAGAATGATGGTTTCCAGCTGCATCCATGTCCCTACAAAGGACGCAAACTCATCCTTTTTTATGGCATAAGTATACATATGTAACAAACCTGCATGTTATGCACATGTACCCTAGAACTTAAAGTGTCATTTGGGTTGATTCCAAGTCTTTGCTATTGTGAATAGTGCCGCAATAAACATA
>NW_016814470.1:1637316-1755454 GCF_001698545.2 Rhinopithecus bieti | reverse complement strand
TGTTCAGTTCCCACCTATGAGTGAGAACATGCGGTGTTTGGTTTTCTCTTCTTGTGATAGTTTGCTAAGAATGATGGTTTCCAGCTGCATCCATGTCCCTACAAAGGACGCAAACTCATCCTTTTTTATGGCATAAGTATACATATGTAACAAACCTGCA
Organism: Rhinopithecus bieti; assembly: GCF_001698545.2. Lineage (NCBI taxonomy): Eukaryota > Metazoa > Chordata > Mammalia > Primates > Cercopithecidae > Rhinopithecus > Rhinopithecus bieti. The sequence goes on along the minus strand of NW_016814470.1, from coordinate 1,755,294 downwards.
TGTTATGCACATGTACCCTAGAACTTAAAGTATAATTAAAAAAAAAAAAAGAAAATAGGTAGCAAACCGAGTAGTCAAGAAGATTCAAAAGAGACAATTTCAGAAGAAAAGTGGGGACTGGGCAACTGGCTCAAGAATGAGACCGTGAATGGAGGTGTGAACCGGGGCACCGCTTCTATGTGGAGCCTGGCACATGCTCTGGGGTGGCGGCTGCTGCTGCTGGTGGTGCTAAAAGGGCTCTCAGGCCCTTGCAAGGTAAAGCTGAACTCCTTGCCTTGGCATTCAGGGCCCCTGACAACCTGGCCTGTAAATTCCATTCCCGTCCTATCTCTCATTGCTCCCCCTATACTGACATTCCGTTTACTGCAGCCAGCTTCCCCTGCTGCCTCTCACTAGTGCTTAGGCTTTACTAGGGTGCTCTGTCTCCCCATTGCTTCCTGTCTGCATTCTACCCCATTTCAAGGCTTCACTTAAGTTTCTCCTCTGCGGAGCCCTCTCTCCTCTTGTCATGCTGATTATGTCTCTCACTGACTTGGCCACAGCGTGTTGCATCTCCCCAGTGAGACTCTAAGCTCTCTCAGGGCAGGGATCGTGTATTCTATTTCTCTGTAACCCTCACAGTAGGGCTAGAATAAAGCCCTTCTGAATAAACAAATGTAAACTAGCAGTAGTGTGAGTCCTGAAAGGAAAGAGGGACGAAGATGAGGCCTTATGGTGAGGCACAGTGGCCCTGGCCAGGCTCCTGAGCAAACTCCTCTTTATCGCTCCAGGCCTGAGTTTCCTCATACGTGAATTGAAAGAATTGATGAGATCTATGACCTGGACTTAAAAGAAAAAAAGCCAAAAGCAAAAAAATACCCTTAAGCCTCTTAGTTCCAGATAATTGTAGATTCACATGCAATTGTAGGAAATAATACAGAAAGATCCCATGTACCCTTCACCTATTTTTTCTCCAATGGTATCATCTTGCAGAACTACAGTATAACAACTATGATATTGCTATCAGTACAGTCAAGATACAGGCCAGGAGTAGTGTAGGTCATGCCTGTAATCCCAGCACTTTGGGAGGCCAAGATGGGCAGATCACTTGGGTCAGGAGTTTGAGACCAGCCTGGCCAACATGGTGAAATCCCCATCTCCACTAAAAAATACAAAACTTAGCTAAGCATGGTGGTGCACACCTGTGGTCCCAGCTACTAGAGAGGCTGAGGCAGGAGAATTGCTTGAACCCAGGAGGTAGAGGTTGCAGTGAACGGAGATCACTCCACCACACTCCAGCCTGGGTGACACAGTGAGACTCCGTGTCAAAAAAAAAAATACAGTCAAGATACAAAATGTGTCCATCACCATGAAGATCACTTATCTCGCCCTATTGTAAACACCTCTATGTTTCCCTCACCCTCCACCCCATCCCTGACCCCTAGAAACCATGAATCTGTTCTCCACTTGAAGTATTTTGCTATTTCAAGAATGCTATATAAATGGAATCACACAGTGTAGAACCTCTGTGATTGTCTTCTTTCACTCAGCATAATTCTCTCATAATTCATTCAAGTTGTTGCGTGTATCAATACTTCATTCCTTTTTATTGCTACATAGTATTTCATGGTGTGGATGTACAATTGTTTGTTCAACCTTTCACCACTGATGGACCTCTGGGCTGTTTCTAGTTTTGGTGAATACAAATAGAGCTGCTGTAAACATTTGTGCACAGACTTTTGCCTGAGCATGTCTTCATTTCTTTGGGATAAATGCCCAGGAGTGCAATTGCTGGAGCATGTGACAGATGTATATTTCGTTTTTAAAGAAACTGCCAAATTGTTTTCCATAGTGGCTCTACCATTTTACACTCCCACCAGCAATGTATGAGTTATTCGGCTCCCCTGCAGCCTCACCAGCATTTGTTGTTATCGCTACTCTTTATTTTAGCCATTCTGATAGGTGTGTAGTGGTATATCATTATGATTTTAATTTTCATTACCCTGATGGCTAATGGTGTTGAACATCTTTTCATGTGCTTACTTGTGATCTATATATGCTCCTTGGCGAAATGCTTCTTCATTCATTTTGTTCATTTTTAAATTGCATTATTTGTCTTTTATTGCTGACTTGTGAGAGTTCTTTACATGTTTTAGATACTAATCCTTTGTTGAATATGTGGTTAGCAAATATTTTCTCCCATTTGGTAACTTATCTTTTCATTCTTCTAACAGGGAAGATTTTTTTTTCCTTGGAAAATAAAACAAATTTAATTTTGATGAAGTTCAATTTATCAATTTTCTTTTTATGGATTACGCTTTGGGTGTTGAGTCTAACTGTTTGCCTAGTCTTAGATCCCAAACATTTCATTTTATTTTTTTCTAAAAGCTTTAGAGTTTTGCATTTTCCATTTTGAATTCATTTTTACATAATTATCAAGCATGAGACTTAGGTCAAGGTTTTTTGGTTTTTTTTTTTTTGGCTCTGAATGCTGTACAACTGCTCCAGCACCATTTGTTGAAAAAACTATCCATACTCCATTGAATTGTTCTCGTACAAAAATTGATCGGGCATATTCGTGTGGATCTATTCCTGGTTTCTCTCTTCTGTTCTATTGATTTATGTGTCGATTACTCTGCCATTACTACACAGTCCTTATTAGAGTGGCTATATGAATCTTGAAATCTGGTAGACTGATTTCTTGCACTTTATACTTCCTTTTTGAAATTGTTTTTAGCTATTTTAGTTCTTTGCCTTTCCATATACATTTTAGAATACTCTTGTTCATTTATACAAAAAATCTTGCTGGGATTTTGATAACAGTTGTGCTAAACCTGTGTATCATTTTGGAAAAAATGACATTTTTACTATGTTGAGTTTTCCTATCCAAAAACCCAGTATGTCTCTCCATTTATTTAGATCTTTGATTTCTTTCATTAGCTATTGTATAGTCTTCAGCATACAACTCCTATATGTATATGTTATTGGATTTATGTCCAAAGTATTTCTTTTTTTAGACAATTATAAATGATATTGTATTTTTTATGTTGGCTTCCATGTGTTCATTGCTAGTATATAGAAATACAACTGACTTTTATGTATTTGTCTTTTACCTTGTGATAGAACATCACTGGTTAGTTCTAGGAGGTTGTTTGCTTGTAGTTTGTATTTTTGTAGCATCCTTGAAATTTTCTTTGTAGACAGTCATGCTATATCTGCAATAGAGACAGTTTTTCTTTTCTGATTTGTATGCCTTTTAGTTCCCTTTCTTGTCTTATTACATTGGCTAACACTTCTAGCACTGTGTTGAATAAGAGTGGTGAGAATGGACATCCTTGCCTGTTTTTAGTCTTAGAAGGAAAGCTTTCAGTTGTTCACTGTTAAGTATAATGTTACCTGAAGGTATTTGGTAGATGCTTTTTATCAAGTTGAGAAAGTTAGTCCTCTATTCCTATTCTCTTTCTGAGAATATTTATTGTGAATTGTTGCTGAATGTGAACAAATGCTTTTTTTTGCATCAATTGATATGATTGTGTGATTTTTCTTATTTCCACTGTTAATATGGTTGATTACATTAAGTTTCAAATATTGAACCAGTGGACATCTCTGGAATAAATCCCATTTGGTCATGGTATATTATTTGTTTTATATATTGCTGAATTCTGTTTGCTAATATTTTGTTAAGGATTTTTGCATCTATATTCATGAGAGATAATGAACTGCATCTTTGTCTGGTTTTGGTATGAGGGTAATACTAGCTTCATAAAAGAATTGGGAGTGTTCTTTTCTCTTCTATTTTTTGGAATAGATTATGTAGAATTGGTGTCAATTCTTCTTTAAATATCTGGTAGAATTCACCTGTGAAACCATTTGGGCCTGGAGAGTTGCTTTTGTGAATTAAAGAAAAGTCATTCACTTTCCTTGAATAATTACAGGTTGTAGTTATAGTTGTAGGACTATTTTAATAATCTATTTTGCATTAGGTGAATTGTGGCAGTTTGTGTTTTTTAAGGATTTGGTTCATTTCATCTAAGTTGTCAAATTTATGTGTGTAGATTTGTTGTAGTATTCTCTTATTAGGTTTCTGGCTGTCTGCAGGGTCTGTAATTATATCACCTGCTTTATTTCTGATATTGATAATTTGTGTCTTCTCTCTTTTTTTTATTTGTGAATATTTTTTTCTAGAAATTAGCCGATTGTGTTGATTTTTTAAAGAACCAAATGTTTATTTTGTGGATTACACGATTGTTTTCTTGTTTTCAATGTCATCAGTTTTGCTCTTATTTTTATTATTATCTTTCTTCTACTTGCTTTGATTTTATGTTACTCATCTTTTTTGAGACTCTTAGGTGGGAGCTTAGATTGTTGACTTCAGACTTTTCCTTTTTTTCTAATGTATGTACTCAGTGTTATAAATTTTCTCCTCATCATTTTAGCTGTGTCCCACAGATTTTTATATGTTCTATTTTCATTTTAATTCAGCTCTATGTATTTTTTTTTTTTTTTTTTGAGACGGAGTCTCGCTCTTTCTCCCAGGCTGGAGTGCAGTGGCCGGATCTTAGCTCACTGCAAGCCCCGCCTTCCAGGTTTATGCCCTTCTCCTGCCTCAGCCTCCCGTGTAGCTGGGACTACAGGCGCCCGCCACCTCGCCCAACTAGTTTTTTGTATTTTTTAGTAGAGACGGGGTTTCACCGTGTTAGCTAGGATAGTCTCAATCTCCTGACCTCGTGATCTGCCCATCTCGGCCTCCCAAAGTGCTGGGATTACAGACTTGAGCCACCGCGCCTGGCCCAGCCCTATGTATTTTTAAAGCTTCTCTTTGATCTGTGGATTATTTGAAAACATGTTTTTTAGTTTCCAAGTGTTTGGAAATTTTTCTGTTATCTTTCTGTCAGTGATTTATAGTTTGATTCCATTTTGGTTGGTGAAAATACTTGGTGTGACTTCTATTGTGACACATTTGAGAGTTGTTTTATGGCCTAGGATACAGTCTATCTTGATTTATATTCTGTAGGCACTTGAAAACAATGTGTATTCTGCTATTATTGGGTGAGGTGTTCTATAAATGTTGATGAGAATCCATTGTTAATGGTGATGACTTCTTCTATATCCTTGCTGGTTTTCTGTCTGGCCATTCTATAAATTGTTGACAGAGGGATAGTTAAGTCTCAGATTTTATTGATAATTTCTGTTTCACATATTTTGTATATTTTTATTTGGTGAATTCACATTTAGTATTGTTAGGTCTTGGTAGATTGACTCTTTTTTTTGAGAAGAAATTTCACTCTGTCACTCAGGCTGGAGTGCAATGGCATAATCTCGGCTCACTGCAACCTCTGCCTCCCGAGTTCAAGCGATTCTCCTGCCTCAGCCTCCTGAGTAGCTGGGATTACAGGCACCCACCACCATGCTCGGCTAATTTTTGTATTTTTAGTAGAGATGGGGTTTTACCATGTTGGTCAGGCTGGTTTTGAACTCCTGACCTCGTGATCCACCCACCTTGGCCTCCCAAAGTGCTGGGATTACAGGCCTGAGCCACCATGCCCGGCTGCAATTAATGCTTTGACACAACAGTTCTATGTGCAAACCTAATTTTTTAGATGTTTTGAATGCTAGCCATGTCCACTATTCTTTTTATTTTTTGAGGTGGAGTCTTGCTCTGTAGCTCAGGCTGGAGTGCAGTGGTGCAATCTCGGCTCACTGCAACCTCTGCCTCTTGGGTTCAAGCAATTCTCCTGCCTCAGCCTCCCAAGTATCTAGGATTACAGGTACGTGCCACCCACGCCTGGCTAATTTTTGTATTTTTAGTAGAGACAGAGTTTTGTCATGTTGGCCAGTCTGGTCTCGAACTCCTGACCTCAGGTGATCCGCTGTCCAAAGTATTGGGATTACGTGAGCCATTGTGCCCAGCCAACAGAGACAGATAATGTCTGTCTCTGTCTCTGGTGGGTTTTATTTACTCCAAAGTCTACTTTATCTGATTATTGATATAGCCACTCTTGCTTGCTTTTGAATATATATATGTATATATATATACTTCATTTGTTAAAAAACTGTCAGCTTGCTTTTGTCATTGTATTAGTTTGTTCTCCCACCGCTATAAAGAAATACCTGAGACTGGGCAATTTATAAAGAAAAGAAGTTTAATTGGCTCACGGTTCCACAGGCTCTACAGGAAGCATGGCATCATCTGCTTCTGGGGAGGCCTCAGGGAGCTTTTACTCATGGTGGAAGGCAAAGTGGGAGCAGGCGTCTTACATGGCAAGAGCAAGACCAAGCTGGGGCGAGGGAGGTGCTGCACACTTTTAAACAACCAGATCTTGTGAGAGCTCTGTCATAAGAACAGCACCAAAGGGATGGTGCTAAACCATTCACAAGAATCCACCCCCAAGATCCAATCACTTCCCACCAGGCCCCACCTCCAACAATGGGGATTACAATTGAACATGAAATTTGGGTGGGGACACATATCTGAACTATATCAGTCATTATATTTGAAGTGAGTGTGTTGTAGCAGTATTTAGTTGGGTCATACTTTGTAATCTATTCTGCCAGTCTCTGTCTTCTAATTGGTATATTTAAACTGTTTACATTTAATTTGACTACTGATATGTCAGAGTTTAAGTTGATATTTTATTTTTTGTTTCTTGTTTGTTTTCTGCTTCTGTTTGTTATTTTGCCTTCCTATGAGTTACTTGAACATTTTTGAGGATTTTATTTTGATTTTTCTACAGTGTTCTTAAGCATATCTATTTGTATAGGATTTTAGTGGTTATTCTAGGTATTATATTATATATTCATAACTTTTTACAGTCTACTGGTATGATCAGCTTACCATCCAGATGAGGTGTGGAAAACTTCATATCCCTTTATATCTCTTATCCATTCAAAACCACATTGGACAGTGTTATACCTGTTGCTTCAACCATCAAACATAAATTATAAAACTAAATAACAAAAGGAAAGTCTATTGTTTTCACTCATATTTGTGCTTACTGTGTTCTTTATTTCATCCTGATATTCCAAGCTTTCTTCTTCAGTAGTTTCCTTTCTGTTCAGAGAAATTTCTTTAGTTATTCTTTTAGGGTAGGTATGTTGTAAACAAATTTTCTCAGTTTTCTTTATCTGTGAACATCTTGATTTCTGTGAATATCCTTCATTTTCGAAGGACAGTTTTGCTGAGTGTAGGATTCTGGATTGACACTTCTTTTCCCCGAGCACTTGAAAAATATTGTGCTGTTTCTTCTGGCTTTTATGGTTTCTGATGAGAAATTCACTGTCATTTAGTTTTTCTTCTATAAGTAAGGTGTAATTTTTCTCTGACTACTTTCAAGATTTTTTCCTTGTCTTTAGTTTCCAGAAGTCTTGTCATAGATTTCATTGGCTTTATCCTGTTTGAGGTTCTCTAAAATTTAGGAAATTTTCAGCCATTATTTCTTCTAATTCTTTCTCAGTCCTGCTCTCACTTCTCCTTCTGGGACTCTGATGACAGGAATTCAAATATATTTTGCTGTAGTCTCACAGGTCTCTGAAAATGTGTGTGTGTGTATTTTCTCTTCGATTTTCTGATTGGGTGATTTCTATCATTCTATCTTCCAGTTCACAGATTCCTTCCTTTCTTCCTTCCATTCTGCTGTTGAGCCCAATCACTGAGTTTTAAATTTTGGTTATTGTACTTTTTAATTCTAACATTTCTATTTGTTTCATGTTTATGTCTTTTATTTCTTGACTAAGGCTTTCTATTTTGTCATTTGTTTCAAGCATGTTCATAATTGTTATTGAAGCATTTTTTACGATGACTGCTTTAAATTCTTTGTGAGATAACTTTCAATCTCTGTCATTTCAGTGTTGAAATCTATTGTGTTTTTTCATTCAGTTTGAGATCTTCCTTCTTGATATGATGAGTGATTTTTAAATTTACATCTGGATATTTTTCATTACATCATGAGACTCTGAGTCTTATCTTAAACCATCTGGTTTAGCTGGTTTTTTTTTTTTTTTTTTTTTTTTTTTTACATTGCTTTAGCTGGGTGGGGATTGAACAGCGGAGAGACTACTGCTTTGTCCCTGCAAGGTGGAGGTAGGAGTCCAGGTTCTCCACACAGTCCTCATTGACATGTAAAAAGGGATTCGTCATTATGCTGGCTAGGGATGGGAGCTCCAGCAGTCTCCACTGATAATGAGGTGTGGGTGACCTTGTTACTGCTGAGCCATGATAAAAATCTTGACTCTCCACTAGGCCTCCCCTAACACCACCTCAGTGGGATGGAATGCCTCCTTACTGCCAAGTGGGATAGAAGTTAGGCTCCCCACTTGACCTTTGCTGGCATGGGAGACGGTGGGGCCATGATGTTTTTCTAGAGTGAAGCAGTTATCACATGAATGTTTTCTGTCTCACTAGGCTGCCCCTTTACTTGTCCTTTGGCTAGAGAGAGTAGGCTTTATTTGGAACTTTTCTTATCTGCACCAGTTGGAGTTTCTAGGGTGTTGGCTTCTTTAGCTCTAAGTCTAGGATGTGTCATGCACAAAGAAAATCCAAGGAACTCATCATTATGCAGTTCTTTGAGAATTAAGGTCCCTAGCCTACCTGCTTTCTATCCACCTTGCAAGAGTCTTCTTATATTCATTTTGTATATAATATCGAGGGCTTCTAGTTTTACACAGCAGGAGGAATAGAGAAAAGAACATCTACTCCATCTTGCTGGAAGCAGAAGTAGATCTGGCCTTTACTTTTAATCTGCCGAGCAGTTCAACAAATCTTGTAAGTGGAAGCCCAAAATTTTAGGTAGAAAAATGTTGTTCCAGTTGAAGTGGTAGTGTGGACTGAAGCCCTGACCACTAGTCTTCTACCCCCAGTAGCCCTCTGAAGTACTTCTCAGAGGTCCTGGGGTTCCACAGAGAATGCAGGTTGAACACCAGAGCATTAATTGACCTTTTCCTTTCCTACAATGTGGGACACAGCCATGAAGAGAGACTGGATGAGGACCTGGGCATGGGGATGAATTCGGACCTGCAGGAAATGTCTGGCTACTTCCCAAGTGGACCCCTTTTGCCCACAGGAGTCATTTGCTCTTTTATTTATTTATTTAGAGACAGAGGCTAATTTTTGTATTTTTAGTAGAGATGGGGTTTTGCCATGTTGGCCAGACTGGTCTTGAACTCCTGACTTCAAGTGATCCACCCGCCTCGGCCTCCCAAAGTGCTGGGATTACAGGCGTGCGCCACTGAGCCCGGCCTCATCTGCTCTTTAGCATGCACTGAATTGGCTTCCTTCTCTTCTGTTTCTCACGTCCACACTCCCTGACTGGCGCGTCCTGCGGTTACCTCTCAAACGAACTACTTTCCCTCAAATCCTTGTCTCAGGGTCTACTTCTGGGGGGAGCCAAACTTAGAAGCATACAGATTTAATCAATGTAATCAGTGCTGTGTGTGAGAATGATGGTGGTGAGCTGACTTGGAAATGACAAATAAGACCAATCTGTCTCCATGGCACCATCCTCTGAGTGTATTTCTTGTCATCATTTCAGACCCAACTGTGTTGCTACCAGCGCTGGCAGTGCCCTGGGACCCACGCCTGCTGTGCAGAGCAGTGTCCTCCCACCACTACGGCCTGCCTCTGAGATCACGCTGGTTAGAACAGACAGTGGAACCCTGGCTTGGGGATATTTGGCAAGGAGGCTTTCATGTTTTCGTTGTTTTGGTTTACTCTGAAAGTACCTGTTCTCAAAGCTGTGATTGAAGAGAAGTTTTCCAGTGCTGTGGGCTGCTTTCCTGTCTTGGATCTTGACCCCTGGCTCCCTGCTGGGGTTTATCTTTGCTGTTGGAGGGCTCACAGGGACACCCTGCAACCAAGAATCCCCACTGCCCTGCTCTGAGGCTGAAGCAGGAAAATGAGGGACCCCAGGCTTGCCTGGTCCTGGAGATTGTCCGACCGCACTCGGCAGAGCTCCTCCCCAGTTCAGCTTGTTCATTCAGCCCTTGCTCTTTTGTACTGTAGGTGAGGAGCAGGCAGATTCCTGAGTCTGCTGAGCTTTCCTCTCTGCTCTTAATCCCAAAGAGTGGCTCTTGTGGTGGAATCTCAGGCTCTGGGAGCAAGCTGTCCTACAAGAGGTGACTTCAGAGAACCTTCATGTCTAATCAATCAATAAACAGACTTTGTTAGGGAGAGATTTAGGAAGGAACTGTTGCAATAGAAAAAGTGTTCTGACTGTAAGATCTGCAGGCATCACAGAGGTAAGATAGAAAGAAGCTTTTCTTGTGTAAAAAGGGAGTAAACCAGGCTAGAAAGAACAGGCAGGGGGAAGGGAGGTGAAAGGGGGTGACCCTGGGACAGTAGATGGGACAATGTTTTACCCTGAGGCTAGCCTGTCTCTGGAAGGGCATTAGGATGGGTGGCCTGCTGGCTCATGCTGAGGGTAGGTAAAAATTCAGGGGCCTAGGTGAAGGAGAGAAACTTAACCCAGGTTTTGTTAACGTGCCTTTTGTTCCAGTTAATCAGTGGGAGCAAAATTGTTAACGATTTATGAGGCAAAGAAGGGGAATTTAACAGGTCTGCGTCTGGTCTTGTCACGGGTAAGCAAGGGGTCACCTGAGAGTCCTGTTCAAGTCATAAAGAAAGGATGCTTCATTGCAGTAAGCCTTTCCCTGGAACACAAAGGTGTGGAAGGATTTCTTTAACCATCATTATTTTCCAGAATCACAGAGCTCAGATAAAATTCAACATTGTCAGTCCCATCTTGGGAGTTGAGTTGCAGCCTGCAGGCAATAGACTAGACCCAGCATTTCTCCATGAGGACGAGATCCCCGTGGGAGCTGCTCTCCCTGGGTGTGGGCCAGGGCTCCAGGGGCTTTTCAGGCCATGGCAGTGTTGTTGGGCGCTGCTCATAGCTCAGAGTTGAGCTTCCCTCCTCCAACCCTCCCACCCTCCCAGCTCCCGGCCGCCCCCTTCTCCGCCTGCCACACAGCTGTTTTGCCAACATCATTGCCTGATTATCTTTCAAGTGGCTTCTCAGAGCAGATGTTCCCGGCTCCTTCCTGCCTGGAAAACAAACAGGCGCTGTCTCTCCTGGGGAAAATCCCTCTGCTGCCACAGACTCTTCTTGAGAGGTTCGGGGATGTCTGTGAAATCTCTCTGGGCTGCTCTTTGCCAGGAATTTGGCTCTGGATGGATGGCAGGGACTCCTCAGGCCTTTCAAGGTGTGTGTGGCCCCTCGAGGGGCACTGGGAGTGGGGAAGCACACTTTTAACAGAATCAAATTCCAGTCTGAGTGAAGCAAGGGTGGTATTTCCTTCAGCCACTGTCTCCATCTTATTTAACCTTTTGAAAAACACCATCTTTGATTCTGAAAGACCCTCTGGGGGGGTCGTTTCTGATAGCCCCACCGACAAGATGTTGTCAGGCTTGCTTTTTGAGGTTTGTATTATGAAAGCAATAGGTTTTTGGTTTCCATTTTATGAACATGAAAGTCTAGTATAAAGTTGAATGTGTCTTTTAAAATATGCTCATCTCATCTCCTTACCCACAGTGAGAATCAGGGCTCTTCATGGCCCCCAGGCAGCTGCTTACAGGGTGGGCAGGATAATCTGGGTCACACCTGAAAGACCCTCTTGCCTCTCCAACCTGCTGTGTGCAAAAAATTGCGCCCTTAGCAATTCACTTTTTGGAGGGAAGGCTTGAATGCACAGGTAATACACATTGGCCACAGCCTGCAAACTACTCTGGCAGAGGAGGAGAGAGACACAGGCTGGGGCATGCCTGGGGAGGGAGATGGGGCATTGGGAAGACTGCAGCAGTGAGATCTCTGTGGAGGAGAGGGTCACCTGAGGATGCTGAGCTGGGAGGTAGGAAGGCAGGAAAAGGAAGCCCTCCTGGTGTGTGCAGAGGAATGCTGATTGCCAGCATTCCTGCTCACTTTGGCCCACCCGAGAACTCTGGGAGCTGGTAGCAGACAGAATAAAATCACATGTGAGGCCGGGCGCGGTGGCTCAAGCCTGTAATCCCAGCACTTTGGGAGGCCGAGACGGGCGGATCACGAGGTCAGGAGATCGAGACCATCCTGGCTAACCCGGTTAAACGCCGTCTGCTACTAAAAAATACAAAAAACTAGGCCGGGCGGAGGTGGCGGGCGCCTGTAGTCCAGCTACTCGGGAGGCTGAGGCAGGAGAATGGCGTAAACCCAGGAAGGCGGAGCTTTGCATGAGCTGAGATCCGGCCACTGCACTCCAGCCTGGGGCCACAGAGCGAGACTCCGTTTAAAAAAAAAAAAAAAAATCACATGTGAAATACGTTTGAGTGTCTGTTCCCAAGTTTTCCACTGATTTGGGATGACGTCCTTGCTTCTGTCCATTCTGGAATCCCCAACCCCTCCCCGACTTTGTTGCCAGAGTGTCCTCCTCTGTCGCACTCAGTCCTGTCTTACTTCTCTCTGACTCATCCCAGCATTCCCCTGGAAGCATGCACGTGGCTGCATCTCTTGGTTCCTGCGCTCATTGTGCTTAGCATACAGACTCTGTCGATCACCTGGTCCTGATTTGCCCCTACTCTGTTGGCCTCTGAGGTACCACCCTCTCCTGATTTCCATCTTACTTCTCTGCCTATTTCCTCTCTTTCTCCTTTGCTGGTTTTTCCTCACTGATCTGCAAATATACAGAATTCTCAGTGATAGGGCCCCTGCCCTCCTCTAATCTTTTCTTAGACCAGTGTTCTACACATGTCAGATAGCATCCAGACACTCTGGGGTGATTGCCAAACATATAGACTCCTTAGCCCCATCTCTAGACATCTCTTTTGGGGAGCCTGGGGGCCCAGAAATTTGCATGTTCAACAAGCACCCCAAAGATTCCAAGAAAGTTCTGCACTCTGCACTGCACTGCCGCATGATTAAGACCATCCAGTCTCAAGGCACTGCCGAGTATTTACCTGCTGACAACTCGCCATTTCACATCTCCAGCTCCAGGCTTGTATCTCCAAATCTACTTTACATCTCCATTTGGATACCACCCAAGAATCTGAACCTGAGCATCTCCAGAAGGAAATTCTTGATTTTCCTCCCCAAACCATTTTTCCTTGGTCTAATCCCTGGAAATGAAGGCACCAACCCCCAGCAGATCCTCCAGACTTCCCATTCTGCCAGTCCTTTGTCCAAAACATTAACACATCCCGCCAGCCATGTTCATCTTCAGAACACTTTTCTAACTGGCTGCATTTCCTTCCTCTGGTACCACTGCCACTCTACTCCAAGCCACCTTTATCACTGCCCAGATGTCTGCAGTGGGTGCTAAATGGTCTCCTGCCCTAACTCATTCTTCTGCACCAGCCAAGGAGGAAGTATGAAACACACAGCAGCCCCTGTTTCTCCCTTTAGTGGCTTCTCATCGTACTTAGAATGAACTTCCCAGGCCCTGTGCTGTCTGGCCGCTGCCCACCTCTCCCCCTCCTCTGTTGTCACTCTGTTTCTTGCTTCTTGGGTGCTGCTCATGTTGAACTTCTTTCTGTTACCTGAATGGGCCAAACACTTTCCTGCCTCAGGGCTTCTGTACCTGCTGTTCCTTCTGCTCAGAATGCTTTCCTGATTCTTCAAGTGTCTTTGGCTCCTTCTTATCCTTTAGGTTGGAGTTTCCTGACTTCCTTGTTATCCTATTATTTCTTCCATCTTATCATTTGTGATCATGGCAATCTGTTTATTCTTCCATAGACACTCATAATTTTTAACTATGCATGTGTTAATAATTACTTATGTCTTTTTTTTTTCCTTTTATAAGACAGTGTGTTCTATGAGAGCAGGGACTATCCTGTTTTCCTTACTTAGTGCAGAGTAGCACTTGACAAACATTTATTGGATGAATGAAGTGAATTTCATTTCATACAGTTATGTACCATTTGGCTCCAGCCCTGTTATCCTATTGCACTCTATTCTGTTCAGACCTGTTCACATCTGCTCTGGCCTGTTCTGGTCTGTTGAATCCTATTCTATTCTGCTGCATCCTGTTCTAGTCTATTCTGTCCTGTTCCATTCTGTTCTGACCTGGTCTAGTCTACTCTGTCCTGTTTTATTCTGTCCCATCTTGTTCTATTCTGTTCCAACCCGTTCCAGTCTGGTTCAACCCGCTTTGTCTGTTCTGTGTTCTCCTATTCTGTTCCATTCTAGTTTGCTTTTTTCATCCTACTTCTCTCTATCTGTACCATACTATTCTTCTTGCCTCTATTCCATCACATCCCGCCCCAATTCACACCATTTGCTTGATTCTCATGGACTTCATCTCATTTAGTCCCACTCCAGCATATTTCACCCTGGCACTTTCACTTTCTTCAAGCTTTTTGGAATACCTGCTTTGTGCCCAGTCTCCTTAGAGGGATCCATGAGATTATGAGAGAAGGAAACATCATCTTGGGCCTGAGATGACCCCTCCAAATGGTGAGCAAATGGCAAGAGGGGAGAGATTGACATCGGGGTCTTTGCTGACCTGTGATGGGGCGTGCTTGGTTAGGATGAGAAGGCAATGGCATGAGAGGAAGCAGGGAATGGGCCCTGCAGTGTGGGTGATGCACCGACAACTTCAGCATGGGAAATTTAAGCAGGAGCCTGGGGCTAGGGCAGGCAGAGAGTACAAAGTAATGGGAGATTGAAGGGCAAAGGCAGGCTTTTCTCTTTCTGTGGCTGACTTGATGCTTTGATGTTTTCAGAGAAGGACACTCCCGTGGTTTGGAAATGACTGTTGGGACACCATCTAGCCTGCTGCCGTCAGGACATCAGGAGAGGCCGTGTTGTCCAGTGGAGCGGGAATTCGTGTGCAGACTGCTTAGCCTTTTTGAGCCTCGGTTCCCACATCCGTAAAATGGTCATAATAACACCTACCTTGAGTTTTGTGAAGATAAATAGCTTAGACTCCTGTGCAGAGGGTTGACAAGCTTTCAACCCAGTGCCTGACCTATTATAGGTGCCCACACAATGTCCACCCTCTCCTACCTTGCCACTGATCACTCTAGTGCACTCTGATGTTACTAGGTTAGCTCTGAACCTCAGTTCTCCCTGTTGTGAAATGGAGACAGTGTGAAGCAAGCAGGAAGTATTAGAGAGGCTCTGTAGAATTGTGGTTTTGAGCTTGAAGGGCCTGGATGCATGACAAATATTTGTTGATTGAATGATTGATTATAGCTCCCTACACCCACCGTAATACTTTGCGTGGAGGTGGGAGCACACAGGAGGTACCTAATAAATAACCATGGGCTTGTGACAAATATAAAAAGAACCTGAAAGAGTAGAAGGTGGGTTACACCCTTTCCAAAGCAGACCAGACAGGTAGATGCTGGGACTGAGCTGATGAAATTTGCACCAAACCTCCAAATATATTCAGAATCAGGGAATTAGGAGACAACGGAGGAGGCTGCCAAAAAGAATTTATCTCGGAAGTGGAGCTTGGGGAATAGCACTAATATTTTCGGAAATTGAAACTCCAACCATGAAATTGCCTATCATTTATCATACATGGTCTCTCAAAGGGGAAACGGGAAAGCATTTAGTCTTATTGCTTTTTAAACACATGATTGCTGAGCAGAGCCGTCCAGGCTGAGGTTTTAAGAGACAATGTGTCTGAAAGAGTCTGGCCAGCAAGTCCCTCCAATCTAATGCAAGGCTGCTCTCTGCAGACTCTCCTATGTCAAGCACCCTGAGCCACACGTGGAGAGGGTGCAACCCAGGCCAGGCTTGGGTGACTGGGTGTGGTGCCAATTCTAGCTTTCATAGAAAACTCCAAGTCTGAATTTTCCCCCAGCTCCTTCTTGACGCCCAATAGCTATCTCATTATTAAAATCATTTGCACTTTTATTTTCAAACTTCTTTGGAAAGGGTCCCACTGATGGTTTCCATTTCCACCTCTATATTGTTGCTTATCAAATTTCTCTCTCTTTCCTAGACCTACTGGGGATTTCAGGCCTCCACGTGCAACTGCCACCAAGGTCTCTTCACCTGAAATACCCATAGGTTCATCAAATACAGCATATTTGAACTGTAGACAACATCCTCTCAAGTTTCCTGGCTTGGCAAAGGACATCGCTGTTGCCCTGAGAGCTGGAACAGACTCTGAGGCACAGAGTGACAATTGCCCATGTGTGTCAGCAGTTTGAAGGTGGCATTCTGCTATCACATGGTTCATCATAATTGATCTCCCAGCAAGGGGCAGGTTGAGAATATCCACTAGTGGATCTGAGGTTAGCGAATAGGAAAGGAGGCTGGGGGCTTTCTGGAGCAGCTCTTATACAATGAGCCCAGTGTTTGCACTTGGACTGATGTCTGTTTGAAATTGTAAGGGAGACAGGAGGTGGGCACAGGCTAAAGTCCTCTCAAGCTACCCTTCTGCTCCCGATAACCTTGTAAGGAGAGCAGGGAAGGAGCTGTTAAATTGTTATTACCGTCCATAGATGAAGAACCTGAGTTTGCAAGAGACTGTGTAACTTATCCAAAGCCACAAAGCTAGAGGTGGTGTCCGTGAGATTTCCACCAGGCCTCCTGATGACCAGCACCATGTTCTTTCTCCTGAACAGAGAAGTGCCCAGGACAATGGTCAGTATACTTGACAGTGAGTCAAAAGATGTGAGTTCTCACTCCTGCGTGGCCACTAAAAATACCCAGCTACTGCCTGCTCTGCAGTCCTTGGGTGGGCCCTCGGAAATGGGGATGTCTGTGAAGCAGCACCCCGTGGGGCTCTACACTCTCACTTCTGGCTACAGTGACCATCTCTGTACTGATGACATCCGGACCCTTATCTTTAGCCCAATCTGTAAGACACCTCTCTTGGGAAACCCTACAGGCACCACTAAATGAATATGTGTTTTGGGAATTCCAAGTTCCCTCCTGGAAATCTTTATCTCGAGACCTCATTTTCCCACCAGAAAGGCTCTCAAGTTAGGTTTCATTGATTTTCTCTCACATTCCTTCCAGAACCACCACCACAAATGGTTATGTCATGAATGTGCCTTTGCATTCTGTGAGACAACTTGATTTTTGCATTGTCCAGCATGCTATCCAGTCCCTCTTGTATAAGGATCATTAAGGCAAATGCCTGCTATAATTGAGTCCTGGCCAGGGTTGGGGATGGGCTGGACACTGAGATCTCTGGAAACAACAATATTTTTCCTTTTATTAAACATCCAGACTCAAACATTTCCCTTCATAGCTTGATTACCAGAAAGAGCAGACAAAATGAAGTGCTCCATCCTAGCAACTGTATTAGCCACATTGTAATATATATCTTTCTTTTTCTTTGTACGTGTCAATTTTTTATTATGGTAAAATATGCATAGCATAAAACCTATTTATTTTATGTTATTTTTTTGAGACGGAGTCTCGCTCTCTTGCCAAACTGGAGTGCAATGGCACGATCTCGGCTCACTGCAACCTCCGCCTCCCGGGTTCAAGGGATTCTCCTGCCTCAACCTCCCAAGTAGCTGGGATTACAGATGCCTGCCACCACTCCCAGAAAGCTCAGACAAAATGAAGTGCTCCATCCTAGCAATTGTATTAGCCCACATTATAATATATAATTTTTCTTTTTCTTTGTGTATGTCTTTTTTTTATTGTGGTAAAATATACATAGCATAAAGCTTTTTAAAAACTATTTTAAGTGTATAGTTCAGCAATGTTAAATGCATTTATATTGCTATGCAGCGTCACCACCATCCATCTTCAGAACATTTTTTTTTTATCTTCCCAAACTGAAACTCTATACCTATTAAACAGTAATTTCCCATTACCTCCTCCCCTCAGCCCCTGGCAATCGCCATTCTACTTTCTGTCTCTGTGAATCTGACTTCTCTAGGCACTTCTGTACGTGGAACCTTACTGTGTTTGTCCTTTTGTGGCTGGCTAATTACACTTAGCATAACATCCTTAAGGTTCACCATGTTGTAGCATGTACCAGAATTCCTTTCCTTTTATTTATTTATTTGAGACACAGTCTCACTCTGTCACCCAAGATGGAGTGCAGTGATGTGATCTCAGCTCACTGCAACCTCCTGCCTGCCCCAGGCTTGAGCAATTCTCCCGCCTCAGCCACCTGAGTAGCTGGGATTACAGGCACGCGCCACAACTCTCGGCTAATTTATTTTTTGTATTTTTAGTAGAGATGGGGTTTCAAGAGTTGACTAGGCTGGTCTCGAATTCCTGACTTCAAGTGATCCACCCACCTTGGCCTTCCAAAGTGCTGGGATTACAGGCATGAGCCACCGTGCCTAGCCCCTCCTTTCTTTTAAAAGGCTAGATAATATTTCATTGTATGTACATACCACATTTTCTTTATCCATTGATCCATCAATAGACATCTGGGTTACTTTCACCACTTGGCTATTGTGAATAATTCTGCTGGGAATATGGGTGTTCGAATCCTGATGCTGAATTCTTTCAGGTCTATATCTGTACATGGTTTTTAATTTTCTGTTTTAACAGCTTTATTGGATATATGCCTATTAATATAAGAAGCAAATATACCTGGCCAGGTGCAGTGGCTCACGCCTATAATCCCAGCACTTTGGGAGGCCGAGGCGGATGGATCATGAAGTGAGGAGTTTGAGATCAACCTGGCCAAGATGGTGAAACCCCATCTCTACTAAAACTATAAAATTTAGTTGGGTGTGGTGGTGGGCGCCTGTAATCCCAGCTACTTGGGAGGCTGAGGCAGAAGAATCACTTGAACCCAGGAGATGGCGGCTGCAGTGAGCCGAGATCACACACTGCACTCCAGCCTGGGTGACAGAGAAAGACTGTCAAAAAAAAAAAAAAAAGAAAAGAAAAGAAGCAAATATACCTAACCTGTGTTGGCTAACACTGTATGCCTGGCACTGTTCCAGGTTCTTTAACTATGTTGCTATTTGATCTTTGTAATACATATTTTACAGTTGGGCAATTGCTCTTTTTTGGAAGAAAGTAGAATATCAGCTATAACAAAACCATTAACTAACTGAGCTGCCTCTACTTGCTTACTCCTGACATATTCCTCAGCCTGAAGCGACATGACTCCACTCCCAGCATCATGGAAACTGTTTTGGCAAAGGTCACCAGTGACCTTCATGTTGCCAAATCCCTTTACTTGCTACTGATTTTGAACCTGTTGACCATTCATCCTTCCTGAACTTCTTCACCGGCACCTGGGACACCAGCACTCTGTCCTGGTTTCCCCCTCTTTCCTTTTCTCCTCTGTCTCTTCGAAGGGTCCTGTCCCTCTGCAGACCCTCCAAGGTGGGCACTTTTAATAGCTCTCCTTGAGTTACTGTTTTTCTCACTTGACAGTGCCTTTCCAGGTGACTCGTGGTCTTCCATGTCACTGTAGTCACTGCCTCTCGGAGCCGATGACTTCCAAGTCTCTACCTCTAGTCTTAGGCTCCACCCTGACCTTCAGTCTCACATATACAGCCTATTGCATGTCTCTCTAGAATGCTCCACAGTTATCTTAGCCTCAACATGTCCCAAGTGGAGCTCATTATGTCACCTCCCCCTGACCCACTGCCCAATCTCAGCAAATGACATCACAGACTCGGTTGCCTAAGCCACCAACCAGTTGACCATCCTCCAGTTTATCATCAGACCTCACCTCCTTGCTACTTCTCAGGCGGATCCTTCTTTTCTATTCCTTTTTCTCTTTCCAAATTCAGGTCTCGTCCTCCCTTGCCTGGAGTGTTAGAACCAGCTGTGGACTGGTCCCGCTTTCTCTAGTCTTGCCCTCTTCAAATACACCTTCCACAGCTGCCAGATGGATTAATCTCAAACACAGGGCTGACCGTGTCCCTCTGTACTTAAAACTCCCTATGTCTTCCTGGCCCTTGGAGGATACAATCTGAGCTCTGAGAATGGCATTTACCCCTTCTCCTGCTGCATCATCACCGTTGCATGGTCCATCTTTCCTGTGAACGTGCACTGTGTTTCTACCACGCATCAGCAATGATGGGCAGGGTGCTGGAACTGGAACTGGGTGCAGTGATGAGAAATCAGACATGCTCCGGCCTCACAGCCAGAGAGGAGAGAGATAGTCACCCAAAAAATGTAGCATCACTCAGTCTGGTCCGTTGCATAACGAAAAGGAACCTGGTGACAGAGAAGCATAGAAGAGGTAGGACTCCGGGACAGGGGTAGAGCTTCAAGGACAGGGAAAGGCCAGTGCCTGATCTTTCCTGGTGGTTCTGTACTCTCTCACTCTGCCTTCAGGATCCATCTCTTCTCCCTCTCCATTAATTCAGGCCTTCGTGATTTCTCACCAGGATTGCTTTATTGCCTTCCTACGTGGTGGCCCTGCCTCCATCTCTTGACCCACTTCACTCATTGCTGCCAAAATGTCCTTTCTAAAACCCAAATCTTCCAGCCTGGGCAACATAGTGAGACTCCATCTTTACAAAAAATAGAAAAAAATTAGCTGGGCACGGTGGCATGTGCCTGTAGTCCTAGCTGAGGTGGGAGGATTGGGAGGCTGCGTTGGGAGGATTGCTTGAGCCTGGGAGGTTGAAGTTGCAGTGAGCTGTGATTGTGACACTGCATTCCAGCTTGGGTGACAGAGCGAGACCCTGCCTCAAAAACAAAGCAAAACAAAGCAAAAACAGAAAAGCTCACAAATCTGATCTTATTGCCATTCAGCTGACAACCCTTTGATGACTGCTACAGGAAAATGTCAACTTCTTGGTGTGACCTCTGAGGCCCTTCACAGTTAGGTTTTCTTCTCTCCTACCTGAGCTGCCCTCCCCTCCTCAACTCTCCTCCTCTTAGGCTGCAACTCTGCCCCACTGCTCATGAGTTCCTGAACAGGGCGTGCGTGTGCATATCTTCACGCCTTGGGCCATGCCACCCTCATCACCATATTGCTCCTCCTGCCTTCTCTGTTTCCTGCTTACACATCAAGGCCCCTCTCTGTGGAGCTGCCTCCTCTCTCTTAAGAAGGATGCATGGATCTGGGAGGATGCAGGATGCATTTCTGTGCCTTTAGGGCTCCTTCTGTGTCCATCTGTGCAGAGCCTGACATGCCACAGTTTGTTGGGCAGCCTCTCTCCCAGCCTTAGTGAGCCTCTACAGGGTAAGAAAGGTGTCTGGTTCATCTCTTTAATGCTGGGCCATGCAAGGGGTTTGGCAAGGAAAAGCTCCTCAGTAGCTGTTTACTGAACATAGGATTCCAAAATCTGAGCCTGACCCAGAAGAGAAGGCATGGCCCCACCTCATGGAACTTTCAGTCTGTCTGGATGGCACTGGTGGAGCAGTCACTATATTCTCCATTTCTGCCTTGCTAGGTGACTCCACTTTTATTCAGGGCAGCAACAGGCAGCTCTTAAAAAAATAAACAAATATTCCAGAGCTTTGGGAGGCCAAGCAAGCGAATTGCTTGAGACCAGGGATTTGAGACCAGCCTGGGCAACATAGCGAGACCCTGTCTCCATGAAAAATTTAAAATAATTAGCCAGTTGTGGTGGCACATGCCTGTAGTCCCAGCTACTGAGAAGGCTGAGGCAGGAGAATCGATTGAGCCCAGGAGTTCAAGACTGTAGTGAGCTATGATTGTGCCACTGCACTCCAAACTGGGCAACAGAGAGAGAGCCCATCTCTAAAATGAACAAACAAATGAACTCTATTTCCCAAATTCTCCTAAAGCCATGGGTGTCCATGTGATGTGGTCTCACCAGTGAGCTATAAGCAGATGTCTCCTGGATGGGGATCCCAGAGAAGTTATTACTATTGTGATGAAAACAGACAAACTCCCCGGCAGGTCCCACTTTGCCTTTTTCCCTTCCCAGTCATCCTGTCTGGAAAGCTGCCCTGTGAGCAGGAGGGAAGAAACCACAATGTGGATAGTGGAGCAGGAGGGGAGTAGGCGCTGGGGGCCCTGTGTGGGATGAGAAGTTTCCATTCCATTCAAAAGGTGGTGGAAGCCACTGGAGGGTTTTAAGCAGGGAAGTGGCATGGCCTGATTTCCACTGTACAAAGCTGACCCTGGCTGACTCGTGGCGAGTGCATTTGGAGAGCAAGAGTGAAGGCAGGGGCCTGGCCTGGGGGATCCACCCTCCTTCAGCCTAGAGGCACCAGTTTCCATAGAGATGTCCATTGGCCTGGCCCTTATGGTCCCTTCAGAGCCCAAGCATTGCTGGAAACTTTGCCCAGAAATGTGATGCCTGGGGTCACCAAGAACACACCACGCCACCTTTGCCTGTCCATTTTGCAGATGAGCAGTATACACCCGGAGAGGCCTAAGGCTGCTTAGCTCTAAAATAATGGCTTACTCACCCAGTGCTTCTAATGTGGGGCCTAATCACTTGTGGTTAGAGAGGGAGCCCCACATTCGGTCAGGAAGGGGTGGGGGCTGCAGGTAGGGGAGGGCATCACTGATGCCCAGGAGAGAGACTTTAGTCCAGCAGTGAGGCAGTGCTGGCCCAGATTGGGATGGCTGTGGGGAGAAGGAGGAATGTGGACAGACTGGGACGTGTGTTGGGGGTGGGATGGTCAGGGACTTGCTAATTGCTTGGGTGTGGGGGATAAGGAGGGGAATTCGAGCTAACTCTGGGATATTTTGCTTAAGCACCTGAGTGGGTGGTGGTGTCGTTGACAGAGGTGGGAAGTTTAGGGAGCAGGGAGGAGGAGCAAGTTTGCAGGAAAAGCTGAGTTTGATTTTAGCCATATGTATTAATTTTGAGATGGCTCCCAGTTATTCTCCTGCAGTTGAATACACACCCTGGGAGTTCCAAGAGGCAGCCAGGACTGGAGATGGAGGCATGGAGTCAATGACAGAGACCTGGTATTTGATGCAATTGGATGGGATGAAGTTATCTTGGGACCATTGGTAAAGAAGAAAAGAAAGAGGCCTGGGGATTCACCCTGAGATTATCCTGCACATACAGGCTGGGACATGAGGCAGAGTTGGCCGAACAGACTGAGAAGGAGCAGACAGGGAGTAGGAAGAAACCCAGGATAGGGAGCAGTGGAGGCCAAGTACAAAGCATCATAGGAAGTTGGAAGAGCTCCTGAATCAATCACTGCTGAAAGGTCAAGGGAAAGGAAAAGAAAGTGAACTGGACACTTAGGGGTCAGTGGTGACATGATGAAGGCTGAGTCAGCTAAGCCGTGGGGACAGAATGCCCACTAAGAAAGTGGAGGCAGCAGATGCAGATGATTTTTTAAACACTTTTTGCAGTGGAGGGGAGCAGAACATTGAGATGGAAGCTGGAGAGAGAAGTGGAGCCCAATGGAGCTGTTCGTTTATCATAGGAGATCCTGGAGCAACCTGTTATGGATGACTAATGGAGAAAGAGGAGGTGATGTGCAGAAAGAGGAGGTATCTATGGTTCAGATGACAGAAGTGGGATCCAAGATCCACATGGAGGGAATGGCCTTGGGCAGAGCAGTGGCCTTCATCCACAGGAGCAGGTGGGAGGCTGCCAGTTTTCACGATGGGAAGATGACTTTTCTGATTGATGCTATTTCCTGAGCAAAGTATGAGGCAAGCGAGGCTGGGGGTAGTGAGAGGTGTGGGGAGAGGGGAAAGGCTGAGACAGTTGCTCTGGAGAATGGGGAAGTGCAAGACACTGTAGCAGTGCTGTGGAACAACACTAGGGCCCAATTGAGATTGCAGGCTATGAATTTAGAGGAAGCCAGTTTGTGTTTTCTCTACCTTTATTTTGCTGTGTGGGCACAGGCATTGAGTAGGTGGGTAGTTGGATTTAACCCAGGTTGAGCATGATCTTTAAGTATGAAGAAGTAAGGGGAGGAAAGAAGATGAAAGATGGATGTGATGGCAGAGGGCTGATGGTGGTGACAGAGGAGGGTGAGGGGTGGGAGGGCTTGGCGAGGCAGAGGGATCGCTTGTCATCTGCAAGGATGACAGGTGGTCGCCCGGTGGGATGCTTGAAGTGGAGATTGTGTGGATGGTGCTGTTTTCATGATGGTACCAAATGTGATGCCCGTGGGAGTAGGTGGGGAGGAGGGTGACAAATGGTTGGACCATTCTGGTAGAGGAAGAGAGAGGCCCCAGTGTTGGGTGGATCTGCAAAGTGGATGTTGAAGTCACTAAAACTGATGATAGGATGGGGGTGGGGAGGAAGACAGGGCAGATGTGTCAGTTAAGTCTGTGATGAATGTGAGGTGCAACCCGTTGGGGCAGTGGTGAGAGGTAAAGTCTAGGGACATGGATTCAGAGAGGATGGCACTTTGAAAAGGAAAGGGAGGGCAAATGTTTTGGGAAAGGCAATTCCAGGGTCTGTGGGGGCATGGGAGAGGAAACGGGGAACTGGTGTGTTGGGGGCAGCTGGGTGTCAGTTAGGGAGAGTTCAAAACAGAGGCTGAGAATATGGGCTGCTTGTCATGACAGGGTCTGAGTCTCCAGCACAGAGACGGGGTGCTGTTCCTGGAGGCTGGAGGTCTCAGTTTCTGTAGGAGGCTTAGATTCCTCATCTCTGTGGTTTCAAGTTCCTCAGAAGCGAAATGGTGTCATGGTCACTTTTGAGTGGGTGATAGGATGCTACAGGATGAGGGGTGTGGGCTCAGCCCTGGACTTGCAGGAGCTTTCTGGCTGTGCCTGGGCTGATGGGCATGGAGTGCCCAGCCAGGCAGACCCACCAGTTGGTAGTGGGAGGCTGATGGCCTCACTTGTGGTGGGAGGCCCCGCCCTCCACGCTGTCCAAGTTTTGCAGGTAAGAGATGAAACACATTTCGAGGGCGATTGAGCACTGGACACCGTGCTGTGGCTTGGCAGGCGCCCGCAGCACAGGTGTGTGGGTAATTGTGTTACATAGGAAGATGCACAAAACCACCAGCCCTGAGCTGGCCTTGGGGGGCAGGAGCAGAGAGGGACTGGGCAGAGGTGGGACAGTGACATTACCTTCTTGCAATAGGAAGACACCACAGGGCACAAGCCCAGGTTGGCGAGAACATTTGCATTTCTTTAAACAAATGCCAGAGAGATGGGGGAAATTCAGCCTAGAGGCACCAGTTTCCATAGAGACGCCCATTGGCCTGGCCCTTATGGTCCCTTCAGAGCCCAAACATTGCTGGAAACTTTGCCCTGGAATGTGATGCCTGGGGTCGCCGAGAACACACCACTGCCACCTTTGCCTGTCCATTCTGTGACTCAGCAGTACAAACCCGGAGAGGCCTAAGCCTGCTTAGCTCTAAAATAATGGCTCATTCGCCCAGTGCTTCTAATGTGGGGCCTAATCACTTGTGGTTAGAGAGGGAGCCCCACGTTCGGTCAGGAAGGGGTGGGGGCTGCAGGTAGGGGAGGGCATCACTGAGGCCCAGGAGAGAGAAGAGGCTTCCTGGAGGAAGCAGATCTGAGCAGGACCCAGGAGGATGAGCTGCATTTGGGGAGCTCTGAGGATAGGCAGGGCTTTCCTGGGCGAGGGTATAGAGTGGACAAAGGTGTGGCAGTGGAAGAGCCAGCATGTTGCCGGGACAGTGAGGTGTTTGCTGAGTCTGTTTTCAGGCCGCATAATTAACTGTTCAACTTGGCTGCTTTTGCATGGCTGGATTTAGGTAACCTCTTAGGCTGCCATCAGCCCGGCTACCTTCTTTAGACTCTAAGCTTGTTGGCTGGAAGCGAAAAGAGTGTTCATCCGGTCTGCCCAGGTGGTCTCACTTAATCTACTCATTAGCTCCTAGGAGCAGATGCTCTTGGCTCCATTGTGCAGCTAAGGAAGCTGAGGATCCACTGAAAGCTGAGGGTTTGACCCGTCCCTCCCACTGCCTACAGGGCTATGAACAGAGCTAGGAGCATACGTTGTACACCCCTGACTGAACATCCAGGAAGAGAGAAGGCTCAGATAATCCCAAGGGCATCACCTCAAAGTCTGATGGTCCTCTGCCTCTCTTTGGGGTTGTCTTGTAGAGCAGCAAGAAGAGCTATGAAGTCAGAAGCCCAGTCCGGGACCCTAGTCCTGCCCCACACTGGCTGGACCACCTTGGACCAGCCAATTCCCTCTCTGCCTCTGTTGCCCGATCTCTCGCATGAAGGGTTGGGCTGAACAATCTCCAAGTCCCTTCAGCTGTATAAGCTGGGGCCACTAAGCTTCATTTTTTTGCCTCCAGCCTGCTCGAGGCTGAGAACTTGGTTCATGCCTGCCTCTGGCCTTCCTTAGCCACGGATTCGATGCTTCTTGGGTCTCCTCTTACTCAAACACATCAGAAGCTGAGACCTGTCTCAACATAACCTCATGTCAGGGGGTATTGTCTCAAATGGGCTCACCTGTTGGTCCCAGTCCCATTCCTTATGAGCCTTTTGAATCTGCATTCCCCGTTGAAAGCAGACATTCACCCAATCAGGCATGTAATAGACCCACTAGGGCTCTGATACCAGCAGCTGCCATTGACTGAGTGCCTGCTACGTCAGACATATTCCATATTTTGCATCTGTACACTCTTCCTGCCAGGAATGGAGTTGTTTTCCTGTTATGCTCTTGACAAACTGCAGCCCAGAAAGGTTAAGTGACTTGACTAAGCTCTTACGACTTGGAGGTAGAAGAGTGGGGTTAGAACCCAGACCACTGTGACTTCAAAGCCTGGGCTTCTGCCATGTGACATATCAGTGAGATGTCCATCCCTGGCTGGGCCCTAGGATCCAGAGACATCACACCAATGACCCTGCCTGCCCACAGGGCATCCTTAGCAGCTTCTCCTCCTCAAGCCTAGCAGTCTATAATCCTGGGCTGTTCCCTTCCTGGGGCCACTCCTCAGAAAGGGCAATCAGACCCCCTGGGTAGTCTTTCTGTGGCATTGAGTGGACAGGGGCCTCCCTCTCTGGCTTGGGCAGGCAGGCGTGTGCTACTGTCGTCTCTAGGCAGCCATCGGATGAATAACTGATGGTGATTAGCTCAATCATAACATCGCTCATGCCATGCATAAGTGATGAGCCAACTGGTGCCAGGCCGCGATGAGAGGCAATGGGCACCCCCACCTCACCCCCCAGCCCGGAGAAGCCACCACCGCGCTCCCTCCCTGTGTTATCTGGCACATCAAGTGCTGCGACAATGAATATAGATTGACCTTATTATAGCAGCCGGCTGCTGGTGCCAGGCGCAGCCAGGCATACTTTGCACAAATTAAAGGTGTCAGCATGTAATTTACGGTTCATGGCGAAAAGGGGTGGTGGGGGTCGGGGAGGCACTGAGGCAGGTAGAAAGGAAGGTGGGCTGGCTGCAGGGCTGGCACCAGGAGCCCAGGCACTAATGACAGGAGGCACAGCCGAGGTGTCATTTTCATCCCGCTTTGCTCATTTTTAGCTATTTCATACTCAAGGGGGGCAGCCCCCTCTCCTGAGCTCTCCCCGACATGCTCTGTGTGCATGTGTGCATGTGTGTATTTTTCAGTTAAATTACTGGTTTTACCTGAAGAGCGTAAAGTAGGTGTGCTAATTTACGGCTCGGCAGATAAAGCCGCAGTGTGCAGAGCTGTCTGGGAAGCCTGTGATCCGACATCATTTTACTAACACACCCGAGAGCAGCTTGACACATAGAGTCGGGCCTGTGATTAAAGTTGTAGTCTTCTTTCCCCCTCCCTCTCTCTTCTCCAACACGGAGAACAGATTAAACTCTAAGTAATAGATCTCGGTTTTCTTGCCATCCCACTGATATACACAGTACACAGTTTGACACAAAGAGTAAGTTATACATCACAAACAACAGCCTCTGCTCTTTACCGCCCAGAATTAATTTTCCATTTGCTACGCTTCCCTCCTCTCCAAGCCCCATTTTCCTGTCCGGCAGGGCTCTGTCCTCTCTTGAAAAGGCAGGGGAGGGGAAGTACAGGTCGCGCCTGGAAGAGGTGGCTCAGGACAGAGAGTTTAGCCTCTATGGTTTAAGGATGAGGAAACAGACCTGGAGAGAAGGGACTTCCTGATGTCGCCCTTTGTGTGTGTGGCAGTGGTGAGGCTCAAACCCATCTTCGGGTTGAGGAGCCAGGCCCCACCTCCCACGCCCAGGCAGCAGAGGCTGCCCGAGGAGCTGCTTGTTTGTTTTCCCTGCTCTTCCCTGCAACCTGCCAGGCAAACTGTCTCTGCTTCTCTGCCCTGCTCTGTGCCCCAGGAGGGGACCTCTAAGGGCTGCCCATGCCTCTGGCCACTGCCTGGGCTTGGCCAGCGGGAGATACCAGAATGAGAAACAACAGTGGGAGGAGAGAGGGGCTGGGCGATTTCTCCTCTGCTTCTCCCTCTGGGATGCGTGTCTCTAGGAAGAGCTGCCTCCCTCTGTGACTGCACTCCTGTTGGGCGGCCCCTCCTTCATGGACCCCACTCCTGCTGGGCTCTGGCCATGACATCCTGCCCTGCCCTGCAGGTGTGGACTGGGGACAGCTGTCAGCTGTTCTAGTCCAGGAGCCTTCCCATCTGTTTTGGATTTCCTTACCCCTGCCCACCTCAGTCACCAGCCCCTCCATCCATGTCTCTTCATTTGAGCCACCTGGGGGGAATTCCACCCGGAATGATACTGGAGTGGACCCATTCTTTACTGAGGGCCTATGCTGGCAGCCATCTGCCTAAAGGCACACATTGGGAGAAGGGGTCCAGACCTCCCAGGGTAGCACGTGTCCCTCTGGAAGAGTCCACCATTCACCCAGCTTGCTTTCTGACCACTGACAGCCCTCCCCAGGCCCCGCGGGAAGTGCTTTGTACATCACCTCAGGGGAGGCTCACATGTGGCCCTGTGAGGCAGGGTCTGGCTAGGCCCTCTAAGGGATGTGGCAACAGAAGCCCAGGGAGGCTGGGGTTCTTCCCTAGGGTCACCCAACCTTGCACAGCAGAGTCCAGTTCCAAATGGGGGCCCAGTCGGCTCCAGTGCTGAGCAACCTTCTCTGTGCTGTGTGGGAGGTTCATCTTGCTCACGCAGCTCATGTAGAACACACACACACACACGTGCACACACAGGCACAAATGACTACGTGCTTTTAAGGAGCCTTAGGAGAGTATGGGCAGGGAGGCAGGGCCAGAAGTGAGGAGGGTTAGATGTGGCAGGTAGGGCTGGGTAAATCCAGGAGGGCATTTTGGAGGAAGTAAATGAGTCCTGGAGATGACTGGATACCTCATGGAAGCATATAGCCAGGAGCTCTCTAACCATGCCTCAGTAGACTGGTTGCACTGAATCACCGGGTTGGGTGGGGTTTAGGGGTGTGCTTTAAAATTAGACTCCCAGGCCTCATCTCTAACATATAAAATCAGAATCTCTGGGGGTGCAGTCCAAGAATCTGTTTTGTTTTGTTTTGATATGCAACTAATCATGGGAGCCACAAACCCTTCCCACTTCCCCATTTTACGTGCTGGGGAAGTATGTAAAGGAAGTGCAGAGAGGCCTAGGGACTTGCTCAGGGTCTCACAGCAACCAAATCCAAAGCCAGGGCTGGCACCCAGGTCCCTTGGTTCCCAGCTCAGTGCTCATCCGACTGCTCATTCACCCTCGGGCTTCTCAGTGGGCAGGGTGGAAACACAGCTTCCCTAGATGATGGTCTCAGCCTCCTCCCCCCGCCTCAGCCACCCTGCAGCCGGTTCTCAAGATGGCAAGTGGGGGGTGGATGAAGGTGGTGGCAAAGCGAGAAAGCGCCTGGAATAACACGACATTTTGAAATGTGAATCACTGGCACTTTCTGTTTTCTCCTGTTCCCTCTCTGCACCCTCCCATTCCCCGCCCCCACCAGGCACTCTCTGAGCTGTAGGAATGCTAGGCCTGGACGTCCACCCAGCGTGTGGAACCAGCTGGGGAAGCCACCTGCGTCCAAGAGTGGGTGGAGTCTGAGATGAGAGCAGAGACTAGGGCTCTGGGCCTACTGCTGTCCCTTCTTAGCTGTGTGACTTTGGGCAAGGCACTGCACCTCTCTGGACCTCAGTGCTGGGATGCTCACCATAAGGCTTTTCAATACCCTTGGGTTGCCACATGGTGGGGGTGGGGGCCCTGCAAGACCTACTGTATCCTGAATCCTTCTTCTGCCCTGCTGTCCTGACATTCCATCGCTCGTGTTCTGGTCTTTTGAACCCTGAGTAGCAGGAGCCCAGGACGGTGCTGGTGGGAGGGTGTTGGGAAAGGGGGAAGCTGGGGAGGGGCAGGTAGGGCTGCCCAGTGGAAAAGGGGCCACCCAGCTGCTGAATGAGTGTGTGAACTCCCACCCCCAGACACTTCTTCCACATTCCCTCAACTCAGGAGCTAATGATTCAGAAACAGAGGTCAGCTCCCGGCTCCGTGTTGACATGCAGTTGCAGGGCAGAGCAAGCCAATGGTACCCTGGGCCTCAGGGGGCTTGTGCCCTCTGTGGTGTGAAAGGTCGTTGGGCATTCCTTAAGCGCCTCCAGTGCCAGGGCTTCCCCTCAGGCACCAAGGAGTGAGTTGACTCTGTGTGCATTTGTGTCCCCATCCCCAGATCAGGCCTGACTCACCCTATGTCCCCGCAGTCCAACACAGTGCTGGGTGCACAGCAGGGGCCCCAGGGATATCCCTGCGTGGAATTCGTGCTGCCTGGCCAGGACCTCCTGAGCCTCAGCAGGCAGGAGCCTTGGTCTCAAGAGGAGAGAAAAAAAAGCCTTTGGGCAAGGCTTTTTTTCAGGCCCTCAGTGACCACATTTCTAAAATTGTGGTAGTGACTGGGTTCATAGGCTGAGGAGCTTTCTGCTCTCCCTCGCCACAGGGTCCCTCTGCATCAGCAGGAGAGCAGGCCAGAGTGCAGTCTGAGTGTGAGGCAAATGTGCATATGCAGGAATTCAGACAGGGCTGACACAGAGCCCCTGCTCAGTTAATGTCTATGAGGGGAAGAAAGGAGGAGGAGGGAAGAGGCAGAAAGAGGATCAGGCTGGTGTGTGCAGCCCCATCAGTTGGCTCTGTGCCCATCTGATCCCTCTTGACCCCCCAGCTGGCTCCTGCCCACCCTCCTCTACTTCCTCCTGTGGCCTTTCCTCCTCCTACTAAGAAGAAGGTGATGCTGGAAAAAATGGTGGGGAGGGTACTGGAGAAAGCTCCCTAGAAAGTGGAGCTCTGTTCTAGAGACTAGGGAAATTGGGCCCTAAGTCTCCAGACCTCCCTTTCTGAGGAGCCCTCCATATAGCAGGAGGTGCTCAAAGCTGAGTGTCACAACCCTGAATGAACTTGGCAAACGACCTAACCCTAACACCCCACTGATGGCGTCCCAGCTGTAGACCCCTGTCTAGCTAGGAGGGACAGTGTTTAGTTTGCCACTGAGAGAGGGTGGTGGTGTGGGGTGGGGCTGTAAGACAGTAATGCACCCCAGGAAGTGGGAAGCCAAGAGTGGGGAGAGTTCCATGCCTAGGAGCTCAGGGCCCATTTGTGGCTGCTCATGCTCACCAGGTTTTGTCACCTGCCACTGGCTCCTAACCATTGATTAAAAATAGTCCTCTGCTTACCCTTACATGTGACCAACCTGTGGTCGGAGCACCCCACCCGGGCTGGGGTTGGGCTGCACCAGCGTCCTGGCCAGCCCTGCCCCAAATGAGACAGGAAGTGCTCTGAAGTGCATCTGTAGCTGATGGGGTGGGGGGAATCCTGCCAGCAGCTAGCTGGGAGAGTTTGGCTTACCTTTCTTAATGTTTGCAAGGTCAGTTTCTTCTTCCTTGTTACCTGTCCCTCTTATTTCTCTTAAAGGCCATCTGGAAAGAGGATATGGCTCAGAAGCGTTTCTGTTCTCTCTCTGGACCTGAACACGGTTCCCCAAGGGTATATCATCTTGGCTGGCATGGTGGGTGGGGAGGATATGGGGACAGGGTGGACCCTAGTTTAGAATCCAAGCCACAGGGGCTTTAAACTCAAGAGAAAAAAAACATGGAGAGCTGCAGGCAAGTCATTTTACCAATGAAGAAGCAGCTCCTAGGGAGATGAAGTGACTCATCCAGTGACTTCAAAATAAAAATTCCCATTTCACAGATGAGGAGACAAAATCGTAGAGACAAAGTGTGACCTGCCTAGGGTAACACCACAGTGGCAGAACTCTGGCTGGACCCAAATCTCTGGGCTCCTCACTTCCTTCCATCCTGCTGGACAGCTCTGTGTGTGTGATCTGTTGATAAATTAGTTACGCTTATCTCCATTTACAGATGAGGAAACTGAATCTCAGAACAATGGCATACTTGGCAAATAATGACCCCTTCAGCTCTGCTTGAGATCAGATGCAGCAAGTCCAGTGGCGGCCCAGGTCGCATCTCCTCTAGGAAACCTGTCCTGACGATTCCAGGCCACATGGAGTCCTTCCTTCTCCAAAGTCTTACTACATTTATTTTGAAGAATAGAAAAATAATGCTAAGAAAGAAGCAAGGAAGCATTCGTTCAATGCTCGTGGCATGCTGAGTACTCTGTCAGCACTCATTGGTGCCTAGGGACCACCTTGAGCAGGACTCAGGATGATGCTCATTTTACAGGTGAGGAAACCGAGGTTCAGAGGACTCAGGTCCCAATCCATGTCTATCTGACTCCCAAGTTCAATGTGCTTTTCTCCCTTATTCAGCCCCACATTCTACTCCCCTAGAATCATTTCCTGAGGGCTTTCTTGTGTCTGCAATTTGGCTATAAGTTCATCAATCATCAAGATCGTGTCCCTGCTTGCACCCCATGCAGCTGATCTGGGCCTGACCTTGGCAAAGGGTCAGCACAGACTCTAGGCCTTGAGAAAGAGGCAGAGATGGGACAGAGGCAGCACGCCGGCTCCAACTCCCCTCAGCCACTTCCTAGCGCAGTGAGGGCTGTTAGTTTATTTCTCAGAACTTCAGTTTCCTCATCTGTAAAATGGGGTGGTACTAACCAGGGAGTCTCAGGCTTGCTGAGTGAAGGTGGAGTAAGGTAAGGAGCTTGAGTGTCGAGAGCCCAGTGTGAAGCCTGTCACATAGTGGGTACGCAGTATGAACTGGGGTTACTCTTGTCAGCCTGCTCATTTCGTGGGGCATCTCTGGAGTGCCCTCTCACCCCCAGCAACTATGACCCAGCCTTCCTTTCCTGAAGGAAGCCTGCCTCTCCCTGGGCCCTGTGTGTGTAGGGGCTGGATCTGGCTGATAGGCACACTGGGGACTGCATTTCTGTGCCACTTTCTTTGGGTGGTGGCTGTGAACACTGCAATCTCTGTGTCCCTGCCCTGCCTCCACACTTTGTTAACCCTGACAGCTGAGGGTTTGTTGGTGCTTCCAGACACCCAGAGGGAGGAAAGGACCTCAGCTGAGATGCTGGTTTCCCCTGGCTAGCCTGCCTTGAGCTAGGAGGAAACCCTTCGAGATGAGCTCCCAGCTTCACAGCCCGGTGGGGCTGGGTGGCTGACTACAGGGGCAGAGCACCGTCCAGGAGATAGTCGCTGCAGACATGCTGCCAGGCACATCTCAATCACCACCAAAGTAGCAGCTGCCAGGCCCCCTTTTGATGGAAGAGAGACCTGGAGGTGGGAGAAGAGAGCCTGCCAAGTCAGAGAGCAGAGGATGGGATGGGGTGGGCCATCTGCATGACCTAAGCTTCCAGCTTAGTTCTCCCAGTCTTTAGTCTTAAGTGGCAAGGGCTCCCTTGGATGCTCAAACCAAGCAGAGATCTCGAAGGGGAGTTTGGACCTGTCTGGGGCAGCAGTGCTGGTACCCATGGGTGGTGTTTTCTTTGCACTGAGTTATAACCTGGCTGTACATACAGCCCTGCCTACATTCTGCCCTTGCTCCCTCAGCCCCAACCACTCCGCACTTTCTTCTGTCCCTTGAATAAACCAAGCACGTTCTTTCCCCAGGCCTTTGCTTCGACTGTTTCCTCCTCTCAGACAGCTCTTCCTTCTGACCTTATGCAGGGCACCCTTTCTCATCAAGACCACCCCGCTCATGGTGGCCCCCATTCCCCAGGGCAGGTGACCCTCTTATATGACCTTCATGGTCCATAACTCCAGTGGGAATTATCCTTATTAGATTGTTTCTTGCTTCTTTTCAGTCCTCCCACTGCAATGGAAACTCCTCGGGAGTCTGGATGCTTAATCTCTGCTGAGACCCAGTGCCTTGCACTGAAGGTGCTCAGGAAATACCTTCTGAATGATCAGAAGCCCCTGCCATCCACTAAACTGCATCTGTGATGACAGAAGCCAAGGAATGTGAGGTTCATCTAGAGAGTTCTTGTGAATTTTCCAAGGGTATGCATGACCTAGTTCATTAGATCCCGGGATAATCTACAGCCCCTCCTTCGCCCAGCACAGAGGAAAGTACTGACACCTGGAGAGGGGCAGGATCACCATGAAGGTGACACACCTGGCTGGAGGGGCAGCAGCAGGAGTGTGGCCCCTTCTGAAAGCTGCAGGCTTATGAAATGAAACATAAGGAGAACATGTATTCGCCTGGACATGGAGCCTCGGCCTCACAGGTCCTGACGGGACCGAGACCACTATGGTAAAGACCCTCCTACTTGCAAACAAGGACGCTGAGACCCAGGGAGGTGCGTGACTGACCAGAGCTCCCACCACAAATTAGAAGTAGTCTTCAGATTGTAGATGCGTCTGTTTCTTCGTGTGCCAGGTGGGTGGGGAAGTCAAGCTTGCCAATGTCCACATGGAGCTAAAGGGGTCTCAGATGAGGATCTCAGAAAGGATTCTGAGGAGAGAGGGCCAGGTTGCCTAGAACCCCTCTGTGGAAAACCCTGGTCAGGGGTTAGTACGAGGGAAGAGAGAAGAGCAGTGGTCTCAAAACTTTACAATTAAGAAAAAAACAAAAATCAGACCACACAGTCATCAATACATGTATATATATATCTTTGTTTATTCACTGTGTACATTCAAATATAATATTATGTATGAAAATTGTGCAAAAATAGACATTTTGAAATGAGATTTCAAAGCATATGTAACATTTCTGTTATTTTCTTCCCATGACAATCATGCCCAGCCCTGGGCATTAGGGCACTCCCTTTCCAGAGCACTCTTTAGGAACATGTGCTTTGGGGCCCAATAGACCTGCGTTTGAATCCAGGACTTTCTTGCTATTATCTGTGGCTTTAGGGCAGCTTCTGGGACACAGTCTCTTCCTCTGTAAAATGGGACAAGTGCTATATGGTTTAAATGAGGTAATACTTAAATGATGCTTGGTACTGGGCTTGGCAGCCTGGAAGAGCTCATATATGGTAACTATCGTGATTATTATTACCAAGATCGGGCTCATCCTTGTTTGCTAAAATTAATGAAACTCAACTCTAAATACCATGGACCTGCAGGCTTGTTTAATGAGCTGCCGCATCCTCACCAGAGATGCTGGGTCATCGCTGAGTATAAGCCTGGAACTAAGATGACAGTTTCCCTTGGCTGAATATGATGCCCCCGGCATTGATGCAGATGGACCTGGAACCTGGCTAAAGAAAGGCCAGCTGGGCATTCCCGAGGATGGGGCTGAGAGGCCGGTCAGATTTCAGCTTTCTCTGTGTTCCTTTTAAAATAATTGAAGTGTCAGCTTGGGTTCACGGGCTGGTCACAGTTTCCATCCTTCCCTAACTTCATAAGGCAAGTCCATGAATTATACAGTGCCGGAGCAGACGGTGCTAAGTAAGGATGCATCACAAGCCGGGCTTAATAAGGACACTCCAGCTATTCTTGGAAGGCATTTGCAAGTCAAAAATATGGTGCATGGAGATCTGATGTCGACTTCACATTCTGAAGATTTCAGCTAGGTCAGCATTATTTTATGTTAACTCCCATCAAAACAAAAAATAAAGAAATAAGGAAGTGGTATAGTACATTGTTTTGCTTTGTTTTTAATTTGAACTTTTTAGTAATAACACAAATGGTCAAAGCTGCCTACCTCCTCCCACACACCCCAACCCCATCTCCCATTCCCACACCCCCACTAAGTAATGTCAACACACATTCTCATGGACTCATATGGTGTGGGTAGACATTGCCTTGCTGTAGAATTAGGAAGTATTCCTACCATTATAATTTTGAGCTAAATAGTGAGAAGATAAAAACTTTCCTATTTTCTTTCTTTTTTTCACCAAGCTTTCTCATGACCCTTACCTGCTCTTTTCTATAACATGTCCACGTGTTAAAAACTCAGCCATTTATCAAAAAAATAGGGACTGACATCTATTTAAGAAATTAAATTGCGCCAGGGGATAGGAACCAAGAACCATAGTAAAAGCTGGGAGGCTTTTCTCCTTTACTCCAGGAGGGTGGCATTTCATCCAAAATGCCCCAGGAGGGAGGGCTGACCATTCTGGATGGTTCCTTCATCACTTCCTGAGAATCAGCTGCCTCCGTCGGAGATGCTGGGCCCTGTAGTGCAGGGATCCCACTTAGACTTCCCTTTATGGTTCACACGTGGCTTTGTTTATAAACACAGTATTTCAGGGGAAAGGCAAGCAGCTATCACGTGCCAGGAGGTGAGGGAAGCACAGAAGCAGGAATATCTAAGAGGCCCCTGCAAACCTTTTCTGGCCATTGATGGCAAAAAAGGATCATGGTTTCCCTAACTCACCTCCTTGCAACCAGGAGAGCCACTAGCATTTCTGTGTACACAAGGGCCAGGTTTATTTTGGGAATCCTTAAATGTAAACCCAATACAGCAGCGATGAGAGTATTGATATCAGCAGCAAAGTGCAGGAAGAGCCTGTGAACTAGAAACCTCTTGGGCTGGAAAAGTCCAAGTGCTCAGAAGAAGGTGTGTAGACCAGCATTTCTCAAACTTAAATATGCCCAAGAATCCCCCTGGGGACCTTGTTTAAATAAAGACCAAGATTCTGCAAAGGGCCTAAGATGTTGCATTTCTAAAAGTGCCCAGGCAAGGCAGCAGCTGCTGCTGGTCCATGGACCCCACTTTGAGTGGTGAGGGGTGTAGGCCAGGTCCCTTTTTCCAAGAAGG
Source organism: Rhinopithecus bieti (assembly GCF_001698545.2). Lineage (NCBI taxonomy): Eukaryota > Metazoa > Chordata > Mammalia > Primates > Cercopithecidae > Rhinopithecus > Rhinopithecus bieti. The sequence continues at coordinate 1,718,532 of NW_016814470.1, read as the reverse complement.
CTTGCATTCAGGTTACTGGGCTCAGATACTGTGATGAGGGGTGGGAGGACATGTCTTCACATCTGCTTCCAGATTGTGCCTTAGATGGACATGATCGGCTCATACAGGATGGTGGCCAGGGGGTGCTGGGCAGGCATGGGCATGGGACAGAACACAGGACCATGAGTCAGGAGAAGAAGTGGATTTTCCTGGCACCACCTGGCTCCCCTACTCAGCTGCGGAGTAGTAGAGAGTATTTGATGGCAGGGAGGTCATTGGCAGCTTTCGTAAGAGCAGATATGAAGTCTCTAGGATATGTTAAGTCAAAAACCTAAGTGTAATGGAATGTGTATGGTAGGCTGACACTGAGTAAAGAAAGTGAGGGACCACATACACATAGATGAGTTCGTGTGAATGGAGGACTTCTCATTCTGAAAAGATACACAAGAAACCCATAAAGAGTGGTTGCCTTTGGGGGAAGAAACTGGGAAAGAACATACGTGGAGCAAGAATAGCCTCCCTCCAATTGAAACACTCACTTCTCTGACCACAGTGATTGGTTCAGTGGGCTTGGACGTGTGACATGCCCTGTTCAAATCAGAGTGAGTCTCTGGATATTTGCTGGACTGTGTTCTCCATTTCATTCCAATGAGACTCACTTGTCAGCATCCGCTGACATCTGCCATCCAGTGTGGTGTTCAGACAGTTATTCCCCTCCTTGCTAGCATCAACTGGGACGTGACAGTGTCCTCATCTGATCTCACAGGACATCTTCTCCTGTTGTTGTGAGACCCTTGCGAGGCTCTGCCTTTCAGGTGACCCCTCTGCCCCTCTCCTTACGGGCATAGAGAAGCCCATCTATTCTCTCTGCACCAGGGTGAGTGGGTGGTACTCTCTTGCTCCATATGTCTGGGCTCCTCCACTGGACAGGGATCTCTCTCTAAGGTTTGCTGTCATCCCAAGGCCCCTCCCTTCTTGTTTCCCAAACTGGCCAGAGATTTCTGGGTCTGATACTTCCTCTCCCACTGAGATTAGACCACAGGAGGAGTCAAGCATGTGACTTCTTGTCCCCGCCTCACATATCAGTAGCTCCTTCTGCTGCTCTCACCTCTGCCTCCGCCCACCCCACCCCTCTTAGTTATCCATGTCTAATCTCGGCAGCATGGCAGTCTGGTTCTCCAGCTCTCCTTTTTCTAATCTAGACTTTATGCCCCAATTCCTTCAGAGCTTTGCTTCTGATGATGCTAAAACTAGGCTTCTAGAACTGAAAAAAAAAAAAAAAAAAAACAACAGTTTTGCAAATCAAAAGCCTTATCTTTCAAGAATTTGTCTCTGCTATGAGTACCAAAGTTCTATTTTGAAATGAAAAGAGTTGACTATTTCTCTTCTCCTTATATTCCATGTTCCTGATCTAACAGTCCTAATCTTGCTTGAGGCCAGGCACCTTTGCCTTGGGTACATGGGTGTGGGAAGTATGATTGTCCTGCTGTGGCATCAATGGTCCTTCAGCTCCCCGCAGCCTTCCTAAGTTCTGCAAGGGAACAGGATGAAACAATTTTGGAGTTGGGGCACCCAACTAGTGGCAGAACTAGTCCCACTTCTGCCATTCAATTGTTGCAGATCTAGGGAAGTCACTGAATCCTTTTGAACCTTGCTTTCCTTATCTGCAAAATGGGGAGAGCAGCAACCACCTCTCAAGGTTGTTTAAGGATCAAGGGAGATAACACATGTGAAAGTGCTTTGCAAATTACAGCAAATTACAAAGTATGGTATGAACATGAAGCATCATCACTTTTCAGTGTTCTTAATTTCTTTGTGTAGTTTTCTCGGCCAAAGGTTTCCGTTTTGAGCTCCCATAGCAATTTGCTCACAAAGCCATGAATGTATTGTATTGTGCTGAACTTATATTTTAACGTGTCTGCTGGCTTCTTGCAGTGTATGTGAGTGCTTGGAGGGCAGGGACCACACCTATGTGATCTTGGGACCTCTCGCCTTCAACCAGTGTCTGGCATAGAGTAGGTGCCCAGTATGTGTTTGCTGATGAAGGGGTGGACACTTAGCAAGCACTCAGTAGATTCATGTAATATAAATAAATAATTAGCAAGGAGCAGCAATGGGCTGGGACTTCTGTAGACTGGTGGTTTTCAACTGGGAGCAATTTTGTCCCCTTCCTCCCAGGGAGTATTTGGCAATCAGGAGATGTTTTTGGTTGTCATAATTTGGGAAGTGCTACAGATATCTAGTGGGTAGAAGCCAGGGATGCTGCTAAACATCCTGCAACGACCAGGACAACCCCCTACAACAAACAATTATCCAGTCTAGAATGTCAAGAGTGCCATTGCCTAGAAACCCCGCTGTAAGCTCTCTTTTTAAACAGTCCTGAGAAATAAGTCCTATGAATCCAGAATTGGAAGGGAACCTTAGACTTTGGGTTTAAACATGATGCCTTAATTATCTTTGATGAATGGAAGGGAGTGGAGATATGGTGGCTAATGATGAAGATTCTGAAAATTATTACTAGCTGGGGGTGGGAGAGGAGAGAGACTTTGGAAAAGTTGAGCTGAAGAAAGAGAGTTGGCATCAGACAGGATGGAGTGGGGCCCTAGTGTGCTGGGAGGCACTGAAGGAACTTCTGAGTAGAGAAGGTAAGCATGTGTGCTGAGCTTCATGACTGTCCATCAATCCCCTGCCCTCCTTGGAACTCAGGCATGGGCATGTGACTTGATTTGGCCAATGAAATGTGAGAGAAGTGACATCCACTTTGAGGTAGACACTTTCTGAGTGAGTGTGTACTTCCCCATGTTCCCCAGTGTGGTTGCTTAGCCAGCCTGGGCCCCAGAATGAGATAACAGCAACATACAGCATGACCTGTAATTGCTATGAAGATAAGAGAGAAACAGACCTGGAATGCCTTACACCACTGCAGGTTTTTGGATTATGTTTTATTGCACCATAATCTATCCTATCTTGAGAATGTACTATATTTGGGCTGATGTAGATAGCAATCCTGTGTAACTGAAGATCAGCTCATCTTTCCTCTCCCCTTTGAATTGGTTTGCACAGGGATCTCTGAGGTGTCTTGGCTGGAGACAGACAAATGCCAAATGACTTGGACTCCTAACTGTTGTCAACGAAAAGAGTTAAACTCTGTAAAACATTTGGAGGGATTTATTCTGAGCCAAATATGACTGATCAATGGCCTGTGACACAGTTCTCAGGAGATTCTGAGAACAGGTGCCCAAGGTGGTCAGGCTACAACTTGATTTTATACATTTTATGGGGACATAAATTGTCAATTAATATGTGTAAAGTGTACATTGGTTCAATCGGGAAAGGTGGGACAACCTGATTCAAAGATTTTCTGATTGGCAATTGGTTGAAAGAATTATTATCTACAGACTTGGAATCAATAGAAAAGAAGATCTGGGTTTACGATAACGGGTTGTGGAGACCAAAGTTTTTGATCATACAGATTAAGCCTCCAGGTAGAAGGCTTCAGAGAGAATAGATTGTAAATGTTTCTTCCCTTTCCCTCCCTCCCTCCCTCCCTCCCTCCCTTCTTTCTTTCTCTCTCTCTCTCTCTCTCTTTCTCTTTTTCTTTCTTTCTTTCTTTCTTTCTTTCTTTCTTTCTTTCTTTCTTTCTTTCTTTCTTTCTTTCTTTCTCTCTATCTTTCTTTCTCTCTTTCTCTCTCTTTCTCTTTCTTTCTTTCTTTCTTTCTCTTTCTCTCTCTCTCTTTCTTTCTCTCTTTCTCTTTCTCTCTCTCTTTCTTTCTCTCTTTCTCTCTCTTTCTCTCTCTCTCTTTCTTTCTCTCTTTCTCTTTCTCTCTCTCTTTCTTTCTCTCTTTCTCTCTCTTTCTCTTTCTCTTTCTTTCTCTCTTTCTCTCTCTTTCTCTCTCTCTCTTTCTCTCTCTTTCCTTCCTTCCTTCCTTCCTTCCTTCCTTCCTTCCTTCTTTCTTTCTTTCTTTCTTTCTTTCTTTCTTTCTTTCTTTCTTTCCTTCTTTCTTTTTTGGATAAAGTCTTGCTCTGTTGCCCAGGGTGGAGTGCAGTGGTGCCATCTCGGCTCACTGCAACCTCCACCTCCTGGGTTCAAGCGATTCTTGTGCTTTAGTCTCCTGAGTAGCTAAGATTACAGGTGTCTGCCACCACGCCCAGCTAATTTTTGTATTTTTAGTGGAGATGAGGTTTCACCATCTTGGCTAGGCTGGTCTGGAACTCCTGACCTCAAGTGATTAGCCTGCTTCAGCTCCCAAAATGCTGGGATTACAGGTGTGAGCCACCGCCTCCAGCCAAGAATAGACGGTAAATGTTTCTTATCAGATTTAAAGAGTCTTCTATCAGTAATTCCAAAAGGGAGGAGGGTATAATGAGGCATGTCCAGCTCTCTGTTCCCATCATGTCATGAATTCGTTTTTCAGGTTAACTTTGGAACACCCTGGGCCAAGAGGAGGGGTCCATTCAGATGGCTGGGGGGCTTAGAATTGTATTTTTGGTTTATACTGTCCATCTGCATTCTCAAAGCTCCAAGAGGCAGGAGCCATGGTGGGTCCAGGGGAAGGCAACTGACACTCCAAAAACTCCCTTCTCACTGCTGCTTCAATGCCAACTTCACAGAAAGATATACAATGGTTCTGTTTATTTAGTCATCACAAATGTCACTATTATCACAGATGACATTAATTTTTAAAAGAAAAGGAAGAAAATATGTCACATTTCTGTTTTGTGCATATGCTGATTGAATGAAAAGTTTATACCAGATGCCAACTTAAAATAAGGACATATAAATATTTAATTGTTTGTATGTATGTATACATTGCTGTATATACAATATGTATCTATACAGCTGTAGAGCACTGATTCTCAGCTGAGGGGTGATTTTACTTTCCAGGGAGACATTTGGCAATGTCAGGAGACATTTTTGGTTGTCCCAGCTGAGGGCTTGGGGGTACTCCTGACATCCAGTGGGTAGAGGCCTGGGATGCTGCTAAGCATCCTTCAGTGTACCAGGCAGCCCATATTACCTGAACTGTGCTGTGGTTGGGAGAGCCTGGCCTGGATGTACATCTAAAGTCAGGAGTTCTGGGGCTGTCGTGTGTGAAGCCATGAGTGCTGGCATCTTTCTTCAGAGCATCATTGACACATGCTGATTCATTTCATGTCCCCACCTTGGCTGACTCATCTAGAAGAAACCACAAGTCAGAGATCAGCGAGGGGCCAGCCCTCACGGTCCTTATGAGATAGCCTCGATGGCACTGGGGTTCCCCTGGGAACACACACGGTCAAGCATAGCTGCCCTGCTCAGTTCTCAGGATGACAACTATTCACACCTAGTGTGCTTTGTAGCACACCTGGGATGGGAGTTGCGATGGCGGAAAGGTAACGGTGTGGGAGGAAAGGAGTGAGAAGGGGAACCAGAGAAGGGAGGGCCAGTAATGTTAGTTTTATGAAGATAGGAAAATTAGCACATCATTTAAAACATTGCTCATAAGGACTGCTTAGGCACAATTTGTCTATATATGAAGACATTGAGATATGTGATTTTATAGCTACAGCTATATGTAATATATGTGTGTGTGTGTGTGTACACACGTTAGTAATGAGGTGAAACATTTACTGTCCTAACAACTGGCACCAACATTCCACATGGAATGGGAACTGACTTTGAGACACTTTCTGGATAAGTCACTGGACTGGAGAGAGACTTGGAGGGCCAATGCGCCAGCTGGACCCCCAGAGAATAAGCTAGCTTGCTGCTGAAGATGGAAACCCTCTCACTTTTGCTCCTGAGATGGGAGATTAAGAAAAAAAATAGAAAGGAAACAAAAAATAGAGAAAAAGAAGGAGGAAGACAGAGTAGCCAGAAAGATGATGAGATGCTAGGATGCTCCACGGGTGGCAGAGCCTGTGAGAAATGTGTGGTGGGTTTTGGGGATGGGGTGAAGTGGGAAGGCCTTTAGGAAGCAGAGTATGGCGCTACTTTGCCACTTTTCTAAGTGGGAGAGAAAAAAAGAATGAGAGCATGGCCCTAGGTGTTTGTCATGCAGTGTGCTCAGAACCGTATCAGGATGTCTTTCCTGTCCTGTCTAATGCTCTGTGTGGCAGGTTTGAGCTGCCCAGGGAAGAGGCTCAGCCCTCTCTTCCCCTGTGCCCTGCTCCCCACCGCCACATGATGCATGAGGGAGGGCCCTGGAGGCTGAGGCCATGTTGGGGCTCTAAGCTCCGGCCTAACCTAGTGAAGTCTCAGGGGAGACCCTGAAACATAAGGCAGGATTAGTGTTTCCAGCCACATGGATCTAGATGTTAAGGAAGCTAGGGAGCTCCAGCTGACAGGTGGGGAACCAGACTTATTCCACCAAACGATTAGACCAGATGCCAGCTCATTTTTCCAGATCTCGTTGCCAGAGATAGTAGAAAAGCCCTTAGGTAAAACAAAGTAAGGAATCAGAGGCAGACACAAATCCACCAAGTGGAGAATCCACACACCTGCAGCAATGACACTAATGCTTTGAAGGAGGCAGATTCCTCAGACTTATCACATGTTTATTTACAGGTTCAGTCTCTAGCGATTCTGTAGTCTGGGATCTGGGATGGGGTGAAGGTAGGCATGGTTTAGCCACAGCCTGCCCTGTACTGCTGAATTCTCCTGCATGTTCTCAAGTGCTTGCAAATGAAACGTCATCTGGGCCTCGATCAGTCATGGGGCCTGTGGACGGTGAGCAGCCTGGCAAAGTCAGAGGTCTGTGAGGTGGGGGTAGTGGGGCTCCGTGGGCAGGTTTGCCCGTGCCTGAGCACCAGTTCCTTACTCTAACACAGGCACACTGCAGAGATATTGCAGGTTCGGTTCCAGACTACCACAATAAAGCAAATATCACAATAAAGCAAGTCGCACAATTTTTTTGGTGTTCCAGTGCATGTAAGTTATGTCTACACTATACTGTTGTTTATTAAGTGAGCAATAGCATTATGTCTAAAAAACAATGTACATACCTTAAAGATACTTTATTGATAAAAAATGTTAACAATCATCAGAATCTTCAGGTCGTCATAATCGTTTTGCTGGTGGAGGGTCTTCCTTCAGTGTGGATGGCTGCTGACTGATCTGGCTGGTGGTTACTGAAGATTAGGATGACAGTGGCAATTTCTTAAAGGACAAAAACAATGAAGTTTGTTGCATCAATTGACTCTTCCTTTCAAAAAAGATTTCTCTGTAGCATGCAATGTTTGACAACATTTTATCCACAGCAGAACTTCTTTCAAAATTGGAGTCAATCCTCTTAATCCCTGCTCCTGCTTTATCAACTAGGTTTATGTGATACTCTAAATACTTTGTTGTCATTTCAACGATGTTCACAGCATCTGCACCAGTAGATTCCATCTCAAGAAACCACTTTCTTTGCATATCTGTCAGAAGCAACTCCTCATCTGCTGAAGTTTTATCATAAAATTGCAACGATTCAATGTCCTCTTCAGGCTCCACTTGTCATTTTATGTTTCTGCCTCTTCTGCATTTACTTTGTGCACTAAAGTCTGAAGCCCTCAAAGTCATCCATGAGAGTTGGAACACACGTCTTCCAAACTCCTGTTAATGTTGCTATTTTGACTGCCTCCTATGAATCACAAATGTTCTTAATGGCATCTATAAGGGGCAATCCTTTCCAGGAAGTTTTCAATTTATTTTTCCCAGATCCTTCAAAGGAATCACTATCTATGACTGCTAAAACTTCTTAAAAATTATTTCTTAAATAATAAGACTTGAAAGTTGAAATTACTCCTTGAACCAAGGGCTGAGAATGGATGATGTGTTAATAGGCATGAAAACAACATCAATTATACATCTCTTTATACATCTCCATCAGAGGTTTTGGGTGACCAGGTCCATTGGCAATGAACAGTCATATTTTGAAAGGAATCTTTTCTCCTAAGCAGTAGGTCTCAACATTGGGCTTAAAATATTCAGTAAACCATGTTGTAAACAAATGTGCTGTCATCCAGGCTTTGCTGTTCCACTGATAGAGCACAGGGAGAGGAGATTTAGCATCACGCTTAATGGCCCTAGGATTTTGGTGATGGTAAAGGAGGAGCATTGGCTTCAACTTAAAGTCACCAGCTCCATTAGCCCCTAGTAAGAGAGTCAACCTGTCCTTTGCCATGGAAGTCAGGCATTGACTTTTCTTTTTTTTCTTTTTTAATTATTTTGAGATGGAGTCTCACTCTGTTGCCCAGGCTGGAGTGCAGTGGCATGATCTCAACTCACTGCAACCTCTGCCTCCCAGGTTCAAGCAGTGCTCTGCCTCCCGAGCGGCTGGGACTACAGGCACATGCCACTATGCCTGGCTAAGTTTTGTATTTTTAGTAGAGACGGGGTTTCACCATTTAAGTCAGGCTGGTCTTGAACTCCTGACCTTGTGATCCGCCCACCTCAGACTCCCAAAGTGCTGCGATTACAGGAGTGAGCCACCGCGCCCAGCCGACTTTTCTTTATCTGTGAAAGTCTTGGATGCCAACTTCTTCCAAGAGTAGGCTGTTTCATCTTCATTGAAAATCTGTTGTTTAGTGTAGCTACGTTCATCAGTCATCTTAGCTAGGTCTTCTGGATAACTTGCTGCAGCTTCTCCATCAGCACTTGCTGCTTCACCTTGCACTTTTATGTTATGGAGATGGCTTCTTTCCTTAAGCCTCATGAACCAACCTCTGCTAGCTTCCAACTTTTCTTCTGCAGCTTCCTCGGCTCTCTCAGCCTTCATAGACTTGAAAGAGGATTAGGCTCTGGATTAGGCTTTGGCTTACGGGAATGTTGTGGCTGATTTGATCTTTCATCCAGACCACTCAAACTTTCTCTATGTCAGCAATAAGGCTGTTTCACTTTCTTATGATTCACGTGTTCACTGGAGTAGCACTTTTCATTTCCTTCAAGAATTTTTCCTTTGCATTCACAATTTGGCTGTTTGCTGTGAGAGGTCTAGTTTTCAGCCTCTCTTGGCTTTTGACATGCGTTCCTCACACGCTTCAACTTTTCTAGCTTTTGATTGAAAGGGAGAGACTGTGACTCATTTTTCCACTTGAATACTTAGAGGCCATTGTAGGGTTATTAATTGGCCTAATTTCCATATTTATGTATTTCAAGGAATAGGAAGGCCTAAGGAGAGGGACAGAGACAGGGATTGGTCAGTAGGAGCAGTCAGAACACACACAACATTTATCGAATTCACTGTGGGCGTGGTTCATGGTACCCCAAAATAATTACAATAGTGACATCAAAGATCACTATCACAGATCACTGTAACAGATTTAATAATAATGACTAAGTTGGAAATACTGTGAGAATTACCAAAATGTGACAACAGAGACACAGAGTGAGCACAACCTGTTGGAAAAATAGCTCTGATAGACTTGCTGTATGCAGGATTGCCGCAACCTCCAATTTGTACAATTGCAACATCTGCTGAGCACAATCAAGTGAGTTCAGTAATATGAGGTGTGTCTGTAAATAGCGTGAGGTCCCCTAGTTTCTCTTTCCTCACCTGCAGGAGCCTTTAAACCTGAGACTTGAGTTGGGTATTGTCCGCTGGTCCCCAGCATTCTCACCTCTTTCTATGGTGTCTTCCTGGACTGTAATGGTAGGGAAGATAAAAATGATATTTTTCAAACTCCCTTGCAGCTATTGCTCTGACAGTACACTTCGTTCTGCCAATCAGATGCCATCAAGCTGAGATGTGAAGCGGAAGTGAGGCAGAAGCTCACTTCCTGTTGTTTGGCACAGTTTTCTGTGAGAGAGCAGAGGTGGGAGATGTGGGGCTCTGTGCCCCAGTGTTTCTGCATCCAAGCTCTAGTCTTGTTGAAGGTGAGAAAAGCAGCTGTGATGGCTTTAGGACCCTAGCCCTGGCTTCTGATCCCTGGACCACAGCTAAGGGGCCGTGTTCTTGAGAAGAGTGGTGATCTCCTGATTTTCCCTGTCCTGGCTGTGTCAGAGGGAGCAGCTCTCTCAGTGGGTTGGTTCTGTGGTATTTGGAGAGACATTCTTGGAGGCCCAAGCAAGAGTCTGCTGCTCCGGTCCTTCCAATGCTTATTTATTTATTATTTTATTTTATTTTAAGTTCTGGGATATGTGTGCAGAATGTACAGGTTTTTTACATAGGTATACATGTGCCATGGTGGTTTGCTGTACCTATCAACACGTTGTCTAGATTTTAAACCCTGCATACGTTAGGTATTTGTACTAATGATTTCCCTCCCTTTGCCCCCCACCCCCTGACAGGCCCCATATGATGTTCCTATCCCTGTGTCCATGTGTTCTCGTTGTTCAACTACAACTTATGAGTGAGAACAAATGGTGTTTGGTTTTCTGTTCCTGTGTTAGTTTGTTAAGAATGATGGTTTCCAGCTTCGTCCATGTCCCTGCAAAGGACATGGACTTGTTCTTTTTTATGGCTGCATAGTATTCCTTTTTTTTTAAATCCTTGTATTAAATGCTTTCCTGTTGAAAATAGCTACACTGGGCTGGGCACAGTGGCTCAGGCCTGTAATTCCAGCACTTTGGGAGGCCAAGGTTGGCAGATCACCTGAGGTCAGCAGTTCGAGACCAGCCTGGCCAATATGATGAAACCCCATCTCTAATAAAAATACAAAAATTAACCGGGTATGGTGGTGCATGCCTGTAATCCCAGCTACTCAGGGGGATGAGGCAGGAGAATTGCTTGAACCTGGGAGTCAGAGTTTGCAGTGAGTCAAGATCCTGCCACTGTACTTCAGCCTGGGCAATAGATCAATACTCTGTCAAGAAAAAGAAAGGAAAGGAAAGAAGAGGAGAGGAGAGGAGAGGAGAGGAGAGGAGAGGAGAGGAGAGGAGAGGAAAGGAAAGGAAAGGAAAGGAAAGGAGAAAAGAAAAGAAATAAGAAAAGGGTTACACTGATTTCTATTTCCCACTAACTGACAACCAGAGGGGTTGTTAAGAACCATGGAACTAATACCCTGGATTTAGAACAACAGAAAGTTCACAACACACAAACAGCCACAAAGGAGGTAGAGTGGGTTCCTTTCCCAGTCAGCACTTCCTCCTCTCTGAGAGCTAAGCGGCTCCTCTGGGCCCTACCATGTTCCTCTCTCCCAAGCTGAGCTGGGACTAGGGTGAGGCAAAGGTGCCTAGGCACGAAATGTAAGGAGGCACTCACCCTCAGGGCTATGCGAATGCAGGCTAAGCCCTGAGAGTCAGTGCCTTTGTAAATTTTGTATCCTAAATACTTCACTTGCCTCACCCCAGTCCTGGCTTCCTCAAAAATCTGACCTAGGTGGACCTAGTTGGCCTCAACGTTGAGTGCGGAGAACTCTCGGCCTCTGCTCATGCTCTGGCTCAAAGCCCATTCTGTAAGTAGCTCCTCTGGAGGGCTCTCAAGTCTGCCCTGCACCTCACCCTGTGCCTATGTGAGGCTGCAGCTCCCAAAGGCTCTCTGCATTCCCTCTGCTGTGTCATCCCTATCCTACTGCCAGGAGGGAGGATCTTCTGTCCCGAGCTTAAAACGGGTCCCCACTAGCTATGCCAACACGACATTTCCAGGTAACATCAGATACCCCCAGGGGAATAGCAGCTTGAGGCATTGTTCTATGAGCTCTTCGTGCCCAGTGTCCAATCATCAGGCTGTATGAACAGAAGTGCAGTATGCAAAACAAGGGAGGGGAGAGTTCTGCTCCACTCCAACTCATCAAACACACCTGGAGAGGTTCCACTTCCAAGGGGCTGGAGTCCTTGAAGGAAGAACAATTGGCAAACAGCTAATCAACATACAGGTGTTGCCCAATTTTAATAGAAAGTAGGGAAGTGCAAATGAAAGCAGCAGAGCAGAAAGGTACTTTTTGCACTTATCAGATTGTCAGCAGTTAGAACTGCTGGGCACAGTGGCTCATGCCTGCAATTCTAGCACTGTGGGAGGCCAAAGTGGGAGGACTGCTTGAGCCCAGGAGTTTAAGATCAACCTGGGCAACAGAATGAGACCCTGTATTTACAAAAAGAAAAAAAAGAAAAAAGAAAAAAATTAAATCAAAAAAGGAAAAAAATTAGAAGCATGAATGATTCAGTAGCAAGGTCTAGAGCTGGGTGCTGTCTCATCTCCCAATACCCTGGACACCACTGGCTGAGGGAGGACAGAGAAGGCAATGCCAAGAGTAGTGTCAGTGCTTCTATAAAGGAGGGAAGTGAAAATACATTCTTCTATCTGTGTTTCAAAATGGCCGCATGCCTAGCAAGAAGCAGATAGCAAAGCTGTGGCATTCCCTTCCATCCTGTTCACAGTCACTTCTTATCTGCCTTGAAGGTTCACTGGGGGAGCTCGAGGGAGCAGCTGCTGAGGCAGGCCATGCACAGAAGGAGATTTCAGCCTTAGAACCTACTCAGATGAGCACACTGCTCTGCTTGCATGGGCTCTGAAGATATCCCAATCTGGGTTTCCAGGAAGCTCTGGGCACTACTAGACACACATCTGGAGTGGGGACGGAGGAAGCCAGCCTGTAATAGCCTACATAGCCATGGACTATGAGCTTGCCTGACCTGTTATTACCTGATGGAAGTGTAGCCCCAGCTGCTAGGTGCGGGCAGGGGTGCTGGGGTGGTGCAGGGTAAGGGGAGATGTGAAGAGGGGGAGAGGGGAGCTCTTTATGACAGGGAAATATGTGCACCTCCAGGAAGTTTTGTGAGTGCCAGGTGCAATCATGATTAGTAAAAACACACTGGCAACTCCTGGACAAGAATTACCACATATGCACTACTAAGGGAGAAGGAAAGTTAGGAAGGGGCATGTCTCTTTAGGGAGGTGGCACAATGTGGCTATTTTAGTGAGAAAATAAGTCTTACCTTGGTCTCAGTCTTGCGATGTGACCTGAACTTATTTGCTTAACCACTCTGAGTTCCAGTGTGCACACTGGAACATGCTGGCTTTCTTACTTAGTATGTGAAAGTCAAAATAAGAGTATGTAAAAAGATATGCTGAGATGTTTCCACTGTTACACAAATGAAAGGGTTGGGTGTTATGTCCTCATCTCCTGTCTGGCTCTTCCCTCTCTACCTCCAGCTTAATCTTCTCCTGCTCCACCTCACTCTGTCCTCAGCCTCACTGGCCTTTATTAGGTTCTGGAAAGAGTTATCTTATTTCCTGCCTCAGAGCCTTAACACATGCTGTTCCCTGTTCCTGTAACACTCTTCTCTTTTTAAATTGTTATTATTTAATTTTTGAGATGAGATCCACTGTGTCACCCAGGCTGGAGTGCAATGACACAATCTCAGCTCACTGCATCCACCACTTCCTGGGCTCAAGCAATTCTTCCACCTCAGCCTCCCAAGTAGCTGGGATTACAGGTGTGCACTACCACACCTGGCTAATTTTTTTGTATTTTTGGTAGAGATGGTGTTTCCTCATGTTGTCCAGGCTGGTCTCAAACTCCTGAGCTCAAGTAATCCACCTGCCTCGGCTTCCCAAAGTGCTGGGATTACAGGTGTAAGTCACTGTGCTCGGCTTTCTTCTCTTTACGTTTGGTTAGAAGAGCTCATTCCCCAGAGCTGAGCCCAGGCATCACCTCCCCAGGGAAGTCTTCCATGACTTTCCTGATTAGGTCAACTCTTTATCTGCACTCATATGAGCAAAAGTACATCCTTCTCATTGTATTCATCCCAACTGTAGTTTTACATGTATTTGTATGATAAGGTGATGATTACCTGTCTCACTAGAGGCTTGTTGTGAGGATCATCAGGCAGCTGTATTGAAAGGCTCCCATAGAGAGGAACATAAGCCCTTAGTAAGTTCCAACTCACCAGCCATGTGAATGAGCCACCTTGGAAAAGGATCCTCCACCCTGGTCAAGCCTGCAGATGACTGCAGCTTGAGCTGATATATGTCTGCAATCTCATGTGACATCCTGAAATAGAACTACCCAGCCAAGCCACTCCTGGATTCCTGACCCACAGAAACATAAGAGAGAATAAATGATTACTATTGTTTTAAGTCACCAAGTTTTAGGGTATTTACTATACAGCAGTAGAAATAGTGCAGATTTAGGTGCCTGGAAATGTGGTACTGCCATAAGAAATGTGGGAGTGGCTTCGGCACTGGATTTGGGCAGAAGCTGGGAGGAGACGACGGTGCATGATAGATTAAAGGGACTTCAAGAGACTTCACTTCAAGAGAAGCCTGATGGCTGTGATAAGGATGCAATAAGAGCTTAAAAGAAGTGAGGAGAGTTAGGTACTCATGCCTGTAATCCCAACACTTTGGGAGGCTAAGCTGGGAGGATCTCACGGGGCCTAGAGTTTAAGACAAGCCTGGACAACATAGCGATACCCCATATCTACAACAAATTTTTAAAAAATTAGTGGAGCATGGTGGTGTGCACCTCTAGTCCTAGTTACTCAGGAGGCTGAGGCACTTGAGCCCAGGAATTCAAGGTTACAGTGAGCTATGATCATGCCACTGCATTTCAGCCTGGGTGACAAGTGAGACTCTATCTCTAAAAAAATAAAAATAAGAGTAAAACACTTGAGAGAAGAGGTTCTTTGTTATGTAATGGTAAAAAGTTTAGAAATGCTGTCACTTACGATAACCTGGAAAATAGCAAGAGGTCCTCATGAACTGGGTGATCCAACAAAGGAGGGTTCCAGGCAGTGTTGAACAAACATAGAGTATCATTTCTGGGCAGTGGTAGGAGTGAGTCAATCAAGAAATGATTAACATCTGCTCTGCTGGATTTCAAAATTGCTATGGGCCAGTGACTCCCATATGCCTCTTGCTTTCCCCATTTTTGAAAGAAGAAAGGGAATCTAGAGTAATGCCTGTCTGCCATTGCAAGTTGGGTATGTGGGGGTGCAGATAATGTATCTCTTTAGTTTGTAGTTTTAGGATGGAGAGGAACTATACTCTAGGAGCTGTACTTGAGAAACCATCATGGGACCTTAATTTATGCCAGGACCTGATTTAAGTAGTAAGATACTGTACCTCAAGCTGCTGCTGTCATTGAAGAACTTTTGGGGCATGTTGAAAGGCTTGGGAGTCTGCTAATTTTAATTGAAGAGAGACATGAATTACAGAGGGCAAGAAGGGAAG
Source organism: Rhinopithecus bieti (assembly GCF_001698545.2). Taxonomy (NCBI): domain Eukaryota; kingdom Metazoa; phylum Chordata; class Mammalia; order Primates; family Cercopithecidae; genus Rhinopithecus; species Rhinopithecus bieti. Next base: position 1,703,476 of record NW_016814470.1, on the reverse strand, counting down.
GCAGACCATGACTGCAAGTATCTGAGAGAGTCCCCAATGAGCCTGATATCATGGTACCCATTCTCTGTGTAGTTTGTTCCTTCCCACATGATTAGTGCTTTGTGACCAATAGAATTCTGTGGAAATGACAGGGTGTGTGACTTCTTAGACCAAGTGATAAAAAGAATTGCAACTTTGGCATTGGTCTCTTGGATTGCGCACTCTGGGAGAAGTCAGCCACCATGTCAGGAGGACACTCAGGCAGCCTGTGGAGAGGCCCACATGAGAGGAACTAGGACCTCCTGCCAATATCCACCATCAACTTGCCAGCCATGCAAGTGAGCCACCTTGGAAATGGACCTTTCAGCTCCTGTCAAGGCTTCAGGGACTGCATCTCTGGCCAACATCTTGACTGCTACCTTGTGAGAGATTCTAATCTAGTGCCTGCATGAGGTAATAAGTGATTATTGTTGTTTTGAACCATTATTTTTGGAGGCAATTTGTCATGCAGCAATAGATAACTAATACAGCCAATCCTCTCTTCTCTGGCCTGCCTTTTCCTGGGTAAACTCTCTTGCTTTTGAACTTATATTCAATTTGTGAGCAGGATCAGGATGAAGATGAGGAGAGGGGGAGCCTAGGGCCTCCTTCAATTTTGTGCCTGAGGTGTCTTGCTTGTTTCACCCTTGCCCCAGTCCTGTGTCTGGTTTCTGCATGGTGTAATAAAAGGTCAGGCCCTGGTGATCTCGCCCTTAACCTCACCACCTGACTACTGCCAGCCCCCTGTGCCTGACTTGGCTTCCTGTGGAGTCAGGTAGACAACCCCTGTAGTCCTTTAAGACTGCAGGCAAAAAAAAGGAGGAGCGGGCTGGGCACCACCAAGTGGGGGCAGTTCTCATAGAATTCTGGAACCCAACAGGTCCTTACATTGGCCCTGGGATGAGTAGAGAGGTCTTTAGTGGTGGAGTACATCAGGTGGTTGTGACATCGTGACCTCGGGGTGCAAACAGTCCTCAGGGGTGCAGGGCAGTCCCAGAGGGGGCCACGAGAGAATGGCCTTCCTCAAGGTAGAGATTGGAGCCCATGTGGGACATTCATATATAAAAGCAGGAGGAAAATAACACTAGTAATGCATTGAATGACTCCTCCAAGCCAGCCACTGGCTTTACCTCATCCAATTCTCCCGACAGCCCAATGCATGATATACTCATCATCCCTTAACCCCAGTTTCTTTTTTTTTTTTTTTTTTTTTTTGAGACGGAGTCTCGCTCTGTTGCCCAGGCTGGAGTGCAGTGGCCGGATCTCAGCTCACTGCAAGCTCTGCCTCCCAGGTTTACGCCATTCTCCTGTCTCAGCCTCCCGAGTAGCTGGGACTACAGGCACCCGCCACCTCGCCCGGCTAATTTTTTGTATTTTTTAGTAGAGACGGGGTTTCACCGTGTTAGCCAGGATGGTCTCAATCTCCTGACCTTGTGATCCGCCCGTCTCGACCTCCCAAAGTGCTGGGATTACAGGCTTGAGCCACCACGCCTGGCCAACCCCAGTTTCAAAAATCCAAAATGTGGTAGGGTGCAGTGGCTCATGATCTCGGCACTTTGAGCAATAAAGTGAGACCCCCGTCCTGGGAGGCTGAGGCAGGAGCATTGCTTGAGCCCAAGAGTTTGAGGTTGCAGTGAGCCATAATCATGCTACTGCACTCCAGCCTGTGTAACAGAGCAAGACCCTGTCTCTAAAAATAACTTCAAAAGCTCTGACAACCAAAAGATTTTTATAACTCACTTGGTGGCAAGTCCTGGACTGAACTGATGTGAGACTATTTATGGTCTTAATTATGCCATTTACTGTAAATATCTATAAGTTTCCCTACAAAAATATTAATGCATTTGATTACAGGGTGTTCCCCGGAACCCACTGAGTGCTCCATAATATAGTGTTATGCACCATATAACTTTTCTAAAACCCAGCATTTCTGAATGTTGAAACATCTGGTCCGAAGATAAAGTACAGTGGGCGTCTCAGTCTATTTTCTGCTTCTATAACAGAATATCTGAAACCGAGTAATTTACAATGAATAGAAATGTATTTGGCTCATGATTCTAGAGGTTTGGAAGTCCAAGAGAATGGTACTGACCTCTGGTGAGGGCCACCGTGCTGCATCATTCCATGGTGGGAGGTAGAAGGGCAAGTGAGCATGTGAACCAGAGACAGGATGGGAACTGCCCACTCCCATGACAATTAACCCACTTCTGCCATAATGGCATTAATCCATTCATGAGGACAGGGCCCGAATGGCCTAACCACCTCTTAGAAGACCCACCTCTTAATATTATCAATTAAATTCCAACATGAATTTTGGAGGGGACATTCAAACCATAGCAGTGAGACTGTATTATTATTTTCCCTTTTACATATAAAAACTGAAGTTTCATGAAAAGTGATGACATTTTCTAATTACACAGTGATAGCCTTTTTCTTACTCCTGTTCAGAGGAGAATTATGTCACAATACTGAGACTCTATTACCTACCCACCGTCCCTACCGCGATCACAAGTTCCTGATGGGATGTGGCACCCTGAGATCTTTCTAGACCCCTTTCAGTTATTTTTATAATAAACTTTCAAATGCTTTCTGTGTTTTGGATATTGATTGTTTCTGGACAAGTAGCAATCAGAGATTTATCCACAGAAACTCCCTGGAGTTTAAGGAAGCCTTTTGTACTGCCAATGTGTTCATGTGACTAAAATAGAATAAACTTTTGGGGGTTTCTTTTCATTGCCCGTCTCCGTGCTGACTCTCCTTTACTGCAAACCCCTGTTTACCTTGTGCCCTTGCCAGAACTTCCCTCTGATCTCATTCTCATTTAGTAATTAATTCACTCAACAAACACTGATGGAGTCCCTGCTGCTGTCCACAATGTGGTGGAAGAGGTTTTATGATTTATTAGGAGAGCACTGGTTTGACAGACAAAAGATTAAGGTCCCGGTTCTGTAAGAGTTCAGACAAGGCCTTTTTTTTCTATCTGGACCTCAATTTAACCTTAACCAAATGTGAAGTAAGAAGATAATTGAGAGGATGCAAAAACCATCATCACAAAGTATTGAAACCTAATACAAACAGGACTGAACAATAAAGAGTGTGGGCCTTGGCACAGTCTGCCCAGGGTGCTGGCTGTGCAATTCTCTTGATTCAGTCCTCTGGGTATCCTTTTAATTTTCAGGGTGGCTTATCTCATGATCACAAAAAGGTTGCCAGCGGCATCTGCAATCACATGCTTTACGGCCAGAGTGGGAGAGGTGGAGCTATTTCAGGCATTAGGCTCAGTTTCCAAACTGGTTGCTCTGAGCCAGATCTGTTCCAATTGAGCCTACACTGGTTCCAGGGGTTCAGAGCCTAATCTGGAGAAGTTAGCAAATATTTTGATCATCAATCCTGGAAAGAGTGTTATTTCTAATAATCATCACACAAAAGTCCAGATTTCAAGCTAATTGGCTTAAGTCAGAGTTACCTGAACAAATCCCATGGCAGGAGGCTTAGGATTGCCCCACTTGGCTTAGAACTATTAGTCCTACTCCAAGAACTGGGCTTGAGGTCAGTTTTGCTCAAATTGCATGCTCACTACAGATGGGTGGGAGTGATGAGGTTTTGGGATTGCATACAGGGATGCAACCAAAATGTGCTCCACTAGCTCTAAGTTCCCTTCTCACTCTTTCTTTGTTTCTATGTTTTGACCCCCCCATACATGATGTTGCAAAGGATACCCCCATCTTAACATTTTTTCCTCACTCATTTACTTTAACCTAGTCACACTGTCTGGGGATGCTAAGATCAACTTCGAATCTTCCAAGAATGTTCCTCTAAATCTGAAGGCAAGGAGAAGTGGAAACCGAGATCTAGTGCACTGCTGGTTTGCGGTGTCGGCATGGGCTAGGCAGGAAGAAGATTTCTGGGGGCAAAACCTCTGCATCTGCAGGGCTTCCCCTTTGCTGGCACTCAGATGGCACTGAATACATGAATTTTCATCAGTTTTTCAAAATATAACAGTAATAAGTGGAGTATTAAAAACTCAAAAGGCTACATAAAACATACTCTTCCCCATCTAATACCTCCAATTCCCAATTCCCAGAGTGAACCACCATCATCTACTTTTCATGTATTCTCCCAGTTATGTTCTGTACGTATACCAAAATATATGAACAGTATTTACATAGGTATATGTATATATACAACCAAAGCCTCCTTCTTCTATACATAGGGATTATAGTACAAATGTTTGTTGAATGAATAAATGAGTGACTAACAGTAACTAGGGGGCTCTGACTGTGAAAGGCTCTCACCTATGCCCCCAACGACTGTCAGTCAGGAAAACAGAGCTCACACAAGTTGTTTGAACAGAGAGATTTTAATGTAGAGAATTGAGTAAACAAGAATTGGAGGCGCAGAAAGACAGAGAGTGGCCATTGAGGACTTACAGAGATACTAACTGCCAAAAAGCAGCTATACCTTTGGGGCAGAGGAGCAAAGAAAGAGATCGGGGTTGTTAGAACCTGGAAGCTTGGAGAAGAAACAGCAGAGCCAGGACCTAAAACTCAGAGAAGCCAGTGCTGGCTGATTAGTGCAGATGTTGCTGGACATGCCATGGTGGGTTCTGAGGGTGTGGCCAAAAGCAGGTGAACTGGAATTCGCTGCTGGTGGAGTGGTGTGGCCAGGAGTAAGCAGCAAATGGGATAGATGGGGTCTCTCCTTCTGCCTCTCTTTGTCCCTCCAAGAGTCAATGGGAGGGGGCCTAGTAAGGAGAAGCTGGCGAAGGGGAAATGTGGTTTGCAGGATTTCATTTCCAGGAGCACAAAGCAGAGAACAGAAGGGTGAATTTGGGGCTGAGAGACAAGAATTTAATAACCAGTGCACCTTGTTTTTATTCATTTGGAGCTTTTGTACAAATTAGAAAAAAGTATACCCTCTGGGCAGAATTGGCCCTGGGTCAGGGTGCATGGTGTCGTGGTAGAGAAAGGTGCTGCACCATACCTGGGCATAAGGTGGGCAGGAGAATATGGGCTGGGTTTTAGCCCCCAAATATCCTTTTCACCAGGTGTATTTGTATAGAGTACAATCTGGTGCAGTCATATGTAATGGCCCTGCATCTGTCCAGCTATAGGCATTGTAGTGCCTTTGGTTACATGTGGGCATCACACACACACATGCACACACACCACAAAAGCACTTTCTTTTCTTCTTTGGGAGCAGGGGTTTGGGATGGTATATCAATCAGGAGGCCTCTGTGATCCCTGCTGTATCAACCCACTGGGTACGGGCCCCTTCTCAACATCAGGACCCAGGGTCTGACTTGTACAAATGTGCGTCTAAAGACAAAGCATTGACAACATAAACATAATTTTCTCAGTAAATCTAGGATGGGAAGCTGTTTCTGAGGGGGCTGTGGTGAACAGAGATGGGAATTAGGCCTTTTTAGACAGTAGGCATTCAAGAACTTTGAATGGCTATTTCAGAATGCTTCATAACAGAGTTTTTAAATTGGATGGGAGTCTAGAAATGACCTGGTAGTAGTGATTGTGGTGATAAGAATAGTTGTCTTACACTAGGTTCTGTGGATCCAAACTGAGACAGAGGTAGTGTGAGAAGCTGGTGGGTGCTAAGTGGGAAATCACCTGCGAGGAGGTGAGGAGGCAGAGAGGGCAGAGGGAGAAGCTGAGAGACGTGCAGCTGCACCAGAGGCCCCGGCTGTTCTGGGAACCTCTGAAACAAGGATAGCCCTTTAGGGTAGTCCCCAATTTAGGTAAGAAGACTGGGCTGTGTGTCCACACATCAGCCTTTCATTGGCCACAGCCCCTTGGGAGGAGGCATGGCCTCGGAAGGGGAGCAGGTTTCTGGTGAGTAATAACTATGACCTTCCCATTGGCTGGAAGATTGGGGTCTTGGATCTGAAGAAGGGATATGGGGAGCACACCACAGCATCCACTACAGTAACAATGAGGGTATCAATAGCTACCACGTGGCCATCACCTACACCAAGCTAGATGCTTCGCCCATAAACCTGGTTCTCTCCAAGTCTCTACCATCTGAGTGAGTGGTATTAACCTCCAACTCCACTTCTCAAGACAAAATCACCAGAGCCCTCTTTGATTCTCCCCTTTTCTCCTCTCACAATCTGTCAGTAGGAATTATTGGTTCTAGCTCCAGAATACATTCTGAATCTGTCCACTCCTCTCCATTTCCATCCCTCTGGCCCAAGCCATCAAGTCCTCCATGTCCAGCTGTAACAGCTTCCTAACACACCTCTCTCTTTCCACCCAGGTTGCCTTGACAGCCACTCTCCATACTGCTGCCAGAAATAACACTTGAAATAACGCTCTTTTTAATTAAAAAACAAAACTCTTCAATTGCTTTTGTTACATGTAAGGTTCAAACTTCTTACCACAGAGTGAAAGGCCCCACACAATTGGCCCTGTCTTCTGCACCAACTTCCATTTTTCTCTGGTCCACCGTGTTCTAGCTGCATGGTCTCTCTCTTGATTCCTTGTACATGTCAAGCTTACTCTGGTCCCAGAGCCAGTGTCTTAGTTGTTCCCTCTGCCTGCAATGGCCTTCCCTAGAACCTGCCTTGGCTGATTCTTCTTGCTATTCAAACCTCAGCTCCCACCTCCTGCTTTAGGCCTCCCCTGACCACTCTAATTAAATTCTTACTGGAGACATCAGTCCACCTGGTTTCAGGGGCCAGGCCTTCCTCTTGCAGCCTAGGGGCTCTTTGCAGACTGTTCAAAGCTCCCTTTGCACAACTCAACCTGGCAGTGGAGTCTTACTTTCTATTTTCGTGATCTCAGGGATGTCTAGAGACCTCGTTGGCCTGGCTATAGCACATCCTAACCGGGCATTGAGTTGGAGGAACTCAGGAGGGTATAATATGGCCTAGCTCCTCCAAGTGAGTCAGTTACTAAGTGGAGAAGAGAAGCCCTTTACCATTGAATTTTTAATTATACTGGAAACTGCCTAGCCCTTTGGTAGAACAATAAAGGGGAATTTGGTTACTTGGTCTAGAGGCCTGGGGCAAGTAGGAACAGAGATGAGGTCAGAAAGATTTTAACATGTGGGCTTTCTTTAGTCATTAAAAGAGAAAAGCAAGCTCTTACAATGTTTGAAGGAAACCATTATACAGTTTGCAAGTGGTTATTGGATTCTGGCTGTGACCAAGACATTGAAGGACTTGGGCTGAGTTTTGGGGCCACTGGAGTATGATGAGGCCTCTTTTGTCATGGAGCTGACTTCTAGGAAGGGAGACAGGGCAGAGGCAAAGGGTGCAGGGACTACATCATGGAGCGCCATGCTGCATCAGGCACTATGTTTGGGTTTCCATACACACAGAGCAATTAACACACAGTAGGCCATGTGTACCTGGACCCAAGGGGCTAACCAGGTGGAGAGGGCCGGGACTGCCCAGGAAGGGGAGCAGGTGATCTCTGAGGAGCAGAGGGGATGCGAAAAGACTTCCTGCAGGAGATGGACTTAGAACCAACTCCAGGTGCACCGTGGACTCTGAACACACACCACTGAAATAAGGGGCCATGAAATTCATTTCTCCAGCACTATTCTGCTTCTCTGTCACTTCTCCTTTCCCCATCATTTCCTTTCCCGGCTGCAGAGCAATTAAGAATGCTTTGCTGTGCCCAGTCAGGCCTCTGGAGTCCACCCTACCTGGCTGATGTGTTATTATCACCAGCAAACACACACCAGAGGCGGTATCTTGGCTGGGAAGCACATTGGCACCTTGGAAGCCCTTCTTAGAAAAAGTAAACGATTGGCATTTGAGCCTCCTCATTGATTCCTTTGGATGAGGCAGAAACCGCTGCCCAGAAGGATGAAGGGGTGAAGTGGAAAAACATGGGCTGGCTTCAAAGTGGAGCATGGGAGGTTGGGAACAGTTCTGCTTTGTGAACAAAGTTGTGCAAAAGGCAGAGAGAAAGAGACAAAGATAAAGAGAGAGAGCGCAGGAGAGTGAGGCGGGAGGGAGCCAGCTTTGGCTAATTTGAATTTAGAATTGCCTTGAAAATCACCATGCAGCAGTATCCAGTTCTGCCTTTGATGGTCGAAAGAAACCAGCTGCATTTACTCCTCTTCAGGTCTTGTTTTCCCCTCAGCAGTGAAGCAAATTAAGCAAAGAAACAGTGAAAGTTGTAGTTGGTATAATATCTCAGGCCAAGGTCAGGCTAATTGTTGGTGGGTGGGGAGGGAGCGGTGACAGAGACAAAGCACACACTCTAGGTGTTGATATTTCTCACTCCTGCTCCATTCTGCTCCCCATAATGTCACTTTGGCATTTCCAAACATGGCAGGCTTTCTTTACAAACTAGGGCCCCTTGTTCTAACCACCAGCATTCCTGCATCATGCCATGCATTCAGGCAGGTAAGACGTGGTCCCTTTGCCCAAGTCGGGCTACAGGAGTGGCAAACCTTGAGACACATCCCAAGATATCCTTATAACACTGTTCTTAATTTGCAACATCAGCAGGGCAGGTGTCTGCCAGTGAGCATAGCCTGATTTTTTCTTGCTGCCTCATTTTTATCATCAACTCAGCTATAAAAATTAATATCATGGAGGCTTCTTTGAAGGATATGAAATGCATACTTGTCTCTAGAAAGTCTAAAATGTACCTTTGTATTAAATTTAAGCAGCCATCTGGGAAGCTTGCCTGTGCTGTTTTGGGCCCTGGTAGAGCTCTTTTGAATGAGTGGCATGCTGGCAGGATGCCAGCTGCCTGAGAGGAGGAACAGGGAGGTGCTTGACCCCGTGATGGGTAGAAGATGGAAAAATTGTCATTTCAAAACAGCAAGTGGTTCCTCTCTTGATAGAGGTAGAGACTTTCACCTTTAAGGCAGACATTTCCTTTGTGTGGTTGTGTCCATCAGAATGGACGCTTGGGGACAACTGGGCAGTAGTATGAATGCTGATGTTTTAGATGGGAATATGGGAGATTAATTTGTTGCATGTGGTTATGCCAGAGCAAGGTCTCTCCTTTTTGTCTCCTTCTCTCCCTTCCTTCCTTGCTTTTGATTGTGCTCTGCTCACCTCCTTCTGGTCCACACACCTTAGTAAGGCAGTGTGGTCATTGAATGCTGCTGTCCAGAAAGGGATTCTCTCCCCTCAGCTGCTTCTTGAGTAATGATCAAGGTAAAAGTGATGAAGTGGAAGGGGCAGGTAATCAGACTTACTTTGAAAACTCAAGATTCTGTCCTGACCACTTCTAGGCATGACACATCTTTCTTTCCCTTAAGAGCAACCCCAGGCTAGCCCAAGAAGGCCTGGAGGAGTTAAATGTAATTCTGGTTTGGCCACCTGGATTCTCTTGTTGGCTTGACCTGACCTTAGGTCATTAGGACAGTGACCACTTGGCTGAGTACACAGCTCATGCAGCCCCCTATTGTGACCCACATCAACAAAAGTGGGGGATGTAATGGATCTCTCCATGTTTTATGAAAATGCTCTTGTCACTCTTACAGTGGAAACTTCTGAATTAAAGATGTACGTGTGAGTAGGAGAGTATTGGGAAAAGGGTGGTATTATATTTATTGGAAGGTCAGTGGAGCAAGGGCATTGACTGTGGCACCCACAGAGGGAATACCTTAGCCTGTACTTGTACTTAGAGGTACAGGGAAGGAAGGGACACTGATGAAATGTGTCTTTCAGAACCGCTCCTGGAGTCTTCCTCCCAAGAGCAAGGCCCTGGTGCTGCTCTCTCAAACTGTTCAAGTGCCTTAATGTAGCTGACTGCTGGCTCTGCTGGCCCCTCCCACTGGCTCCACTCATGACTTGGTCCCCACTCCCCTTAACCCCAGCTCCTGCACTTCCCATGCAAGGCACCTGCCAGCACCTCTGGATAACTTTCCCAACCACATTCTCATACTATTTGCTCAATCATTCCATGGGGCAAGAGAATGTCGCCCGACGAGGAGTGTAGACAGACAGGACAAGTTGGACAGACAGTCCTCAGGCAGAATCTTTGAAAACAGGGACTCCATTATTGGAACTGAAAATCCTAAGTCTTACCACCCATGGAGAGGCCATATTGGAGGCAGTCAACCTGTGCCTCCGGCTGATGTAGTCCCATTTGGGGATCTCCAACAACTGTGAACAATACTTCCTTTCTAGGGGCACCATATGCATCCCAGGGAATGTAACTGTGAATTGTGTGGAAGCCAGATGTTAACTTGTCTCCCTACTGCAAACACAGTGACCTTCCCAGACAGAAAACCAAGTCATTATTTATGGGTACCCTGTGAACTGTTTTCCCTATAATGGGACCCCTCCAATTAGAAAAGGAGGCATGAAATTTGTCCCTGACTTCTGCTGACCCCACCTTGGCCTGGGCCCTGGAAAGCATTCATGTCAGCCTCCGCTCACTGACCAGGGTTGTGACAGATGACTATAGAATTACCCTACACTTTTTCCTTGTAGGCCAAGATGGAGTCTCTGCAATTCCAAATACATCCTGCTCTACCTGGATCACTGCCTTGAGGTGGGTGGAAAGGTCAGCAGAGATATGTATCCACCTGACTTTCTAAGGTAGACCCAGGTTGTTGATGGCATCCATTCACCTGGCTGGATCCAGGACCCTGGGGCTGTCATGGCTGAGGCCAGTGCTGCAGGTCAGTCTCGTCTCGCTGCATGGATCTTGTTGGTAGTAACCTTAATTAAATGGTTTAGGAGACTAACTAAATGGATTTAGTCCCACTTTCTGTTGGTCAAATTAATCAGAGTGGCCGATAGAGTGATGCACTCAAGGGAGGATTTGCCAGAAGCTAAGGCTGTAAAAACCAGGACTAGATTTGGTTTGAGACAATTTTCCATGGGTCTTTCAAGTTTCCACATGGTTTGTGAGCAGAGGCACTGACTGCCTTTGTTCCAGATGATCTTTTCAAGGATGTTGTACCACAAGCATGGGAGATAGTATTTCTTTCTGAAGCCAAGGGCGGGCAGGCTTAGTGTTCCTTAGGAAAGATTCACCTTCCCTCCACTTGGGGTTTCTCTCCTGTAGTGCAGGTGTGTGCAGGAGCCATGTGGCCTTTCCTGTGCTGCCCTGTAAGATTTGGATCTTAGGGAGCCGATGCAAAGAAATACTGCTTCTGGATCCTGCTACTTCTGTGAGTCATGAAATCTTTGATCTCTGACCCAGGAGTCTCATGTCTTCTGCTAGCCTCCAAGCAGGGTAAAGTCATCTTAGGCACGTCACAGTTCTTGATCACCATGTCTGGCCAGAACCACGCTTGAGTGTGGCATGTCTGTGAACATCATCCATCATGTGCATCATAGGAAGATAAAAGTTAACTGCTCTTGACATCACCAGACCATACTGGATGATAGGTGTAGGGGTCACCATCTACCACTTTCCACCATCCAGTGCAGGTGATCAGTTCTACATAAAGATCTGGGAGGCTGGCTGGAGAGGGCTGGAAGAGCCTCAGGAGTCAGACCATGTGGGTTTCTATCATGATCTTCCATACCCTACAGCCTCTGTTTTCCCATCTGTCAAGCAGGGATAACAACAGCACCTACTCTGGAGAGGTTTTGTGGGGACTCAATAGTATGGCTCCACCCAGGAAAGCTGTGATGAAGGTAGCACTTGTTATTTGTGTTTACCATTATTATTATCATCCATATCATTATTCTGCCCACTTGGACTTATTCTTTGTAAGGCTTGCCTCTCCCTCTGAACAGCCTGTCTATAATCAAAGCTTGTATTTTCTGCACCAAAATTGGCCGATTTATATGGCACCACCCCTCCCCCCCATCACTGGATGTGCCTCTAATCTAATTAGACTAATTTCAATTTCCTGGATTTAATTACTTTTAATTTAATTAATTTAGAATGCAGTATACTAGGTGATTAATTAGGAGACATTACTGAGGGATTCAGAAGGTGAATTGCAGTATGTGATTGTTTAAACATTATTGTGGCCACAGCCTCCAGTTGTCACTTTACACAGGAGGCCACTGAGGCCATGGGAGGCACAAAGCTTGGAGAACTGGAGTGGGACAGGGACTCAAACAGAAGTCTCCTGGCAGCAAGCACAGAGCTCTTTCCTTTCACTGCTTTTGGCCACTCCCAGGGGAAGCAAAGAAGAGGCAGCTGATTCCAGTGACCAACAAGTTGGAACTAAGTCATGAAATTGTGGGAGGTGAGAACACACTTGGTCTTTTAATAGAGCGATATTTTACTGGGTTTTTCATGTACCTAGTAAATAAGCAAACCATAGGTCTCCCTCTGAGCTATCGCACACTTCCGTTATTTTTCTTTTTTGCTACACACATTTACTGAGTACCTGGAATAATGAATAATCATCACCATCATCATCATCTTAACAAATATGTGTGTGGTGCTACATGCCAGATATTGTTCTGAGTGCTTTTATATTGATAAGCTCATTTAATTGTCATCGGAGTTCAGTACTGTAAGCGAAGTACTATTGCTTCCATTGTCTAGAGGAGGGATCTGAGGCACAGAGTTAGCTCTGCCAGGAATATCTATTATTTGTGTTGTACAAAGGGACACATCCTAGTGAATTTCAGGCTTGTGCCAGGCAGGTGGGGGAGATAGTTTAGGGCTGGGCCCTTTAGGTCACACAGGTTTACCTACCCCACCTCTGAGAGGTAATAATAACACCAGCAAACACTTGCAGAGCCCTGACTGTGTGCCAGGTCTGCTTCTAAAGCGTGTTGTGTATTAACTCTGGACACAGCTGCCCTACCCACTACTCCCTGAGGGTAGATTGAGCTATGGCTTTCCTCATAGCTCTGTTTGTCAATCAGAACTTGAGACTACAGTTCTGATGGACCCTTGGAGGCAGAACTGGTCCAGACCCTCTATCCTGAGCTAATCCTGCAGCATGAGCTCGATCCTTCACTCTGAAATCCAGCTCCAATTTCAAGGTTACTCATTTACCAAATGAGCCCTTTGGGCATTTTCAGGGCTTTGACTCCCATTTTCCTGGAATGTTGGGCTAGGATACAGATAAGAAGCCAGTGTGGTGTAGGACTTCACTCTGATGCACAAGCAATGTCTGCTAGGCCTGGACCCTTTTGCAAGGAGAAGCAAAGACACAAGAGCTGGCTTCAATATATTCCCTGTGCGGAGACTAGGACCACAGGGAGACTTTCCTCTTTATAAATGAATTTTCTAATAGTCTGAGCTGTCTTAGCTGCAATGGGCTTGTCAACAGGCTATCACGGGGGGTATCCAAACGGAAACCAGTCGACAATAATTTGCTCACTTGGTCTTCTCTTCCTGGAAGGCTCATCTGTATCCTTTTTGTCAGTTAACTCCTATTCAACTTTTAAGACTCAGTCCAGGTGTCACTTCTTCCAGAAAGGCTTCCCTGTAAACCCCAACCCAACTCTAGACTGGGCCAGATGTCCTTTGTGTTCCCATAATGTCTCAGGCGTATCTTTATCATTATACTCCCTATATATTGCAGTGACCTGCTTATGAGTTTGTCTCCTCTATGTTCTGTCTATGTCACCACCTTCTTCAATAACCAGGTGAGTCAGACATGGTTTCCATTTGGAGGATGGAGAACCGAGACTCAGGACCTTGCCTGTGCAGCCAAGAAGAGATAAAGATGGCTAGGTCTGGTTCCCAAGCCTAAAGACCATGATCTGTCCAGTGTGGAACACTGTGGGCCCCCAAGTTCTGTCACTTGCAAAGTCATGGGCTTGTGTGAGCCCTGAGCAACCAAAGCAGCAGAAGCAATGACCCCAAGGAGTGCACGAGCGCCACGTTTGGAGCCATGCCAGCTTGCCAATCCTTGGCATACTCTGTACGTAGCCAGATAACTACACAAGCTCACCTCATCTGCACACACTCACTCTCTGAACACTTCTAAGGTCACAGAGAAGCCAGGGAAAAATGAGAACCAGGACAGTCAAAGCCTTTGCCTCTCCTGGAGCTATGGGGCTTGTTGCCAGAGCCGAAGCCCCTCTTAACACCCTTATTCCTTCATTTAACAAAGGTGAGGAGAGCCCGGCCCTGTGCTTTTAAGGGTGGATTCCATTACTATTAAGACTACTGCGGTCCCTGAAAGATTAACTCAACAGTCACCCCTGTGAAAGCTGATCCAAGTGGAAAATCGAGTTAGAAAATTCCGCCTTCCCTTCCCTCACACCTCAGCAGATTAAGGGGAAGGCCTGATGCTGAGTTATGGGGATTTATGGGAATGTGCAGTTGCTGGCTTTTAAACGCTCACTCTTTGGAATGTTGGCAACCTTGCTTCCTATAAATCGTTGCTGGTATTTCTTAGCCTTTCCTTGCCAGCAACGCGGAGGCCTGCAACACCTTTTCCGTGCAGTAGCCTGTGAAAATATTGAAGTCGGGCCCAGAAAAACACCAGCATTGAAAGGGGAAACTTTGATGTTTGCTAGTTCTTTTCAGACAACTCTTGCCAAATCTTAATTTTTCCAGTTTACAAGTAAGGGATTCTGACCATCTGTCTGCTGTCAACCGATGTTTGTTTGGATGAAGATTTTATTTTTTTCTCCCAATCTAGCACTCCTGTTCTTACAAGTAGTTTATTGGACTTCATAAATGTCAGCTTTTTGCAGGCATTTTGTAAGCAGCTTATGATTTAGTATTTAATCAAAATTGAGCAGTCAGCGTCTGTAATCAATCTGAAGCAGGGGTAACAATGAGATTGAAGCTTAAAATGCACCAGGACCACAATTTTTGTCTCCCAACTATCTTTATAAGAACTAAGTTTGCACCTGAAGGTCTGGGGTGGGGAGATGATGCAGGAAATAAACATTTACTGAGCACCTATTGTGTGTCATTTTACGATTGTATCAGTCATTAATTGCCAAAATAATACTGCACAACAAACCCTCCCAAACTCAGTGACTTTAAAAAATCAGTGTTTTTAGCTTGGTGACCTGATGAGCCAGGTGGGAGGTCCTCTTGGCCTTGGCAGAGCTCTTTACATGTTGGGGATGGGTTGGCTGCTGGGTGATCTTTGCTGGCCTCGTCTAGGACAACTAGGGCACACTGGCTCCATTCTGTGTGTTTCTCATCCTCCAGCAGGCTAGCTGAAGCATGTTCTCATGGCCATGGCAGAGTACAAAAGTAAGCAAACCCAGTCTGCAAGCACTTTCCCAAATTTCTGTTTTTGTAACGTTTGTTAACATCTCACTGGCCAAAGCAAGTGACATGGTGGAACTCTGAATCACACAGGGGGTGTCTCAGTTCACACAGGGTGCTTTAACAAAATTCCATAGACTCGGTCGCTTTTAAACAACAAAAATTTATTTCCCAGAGTTTTGGAGATTGGGAAGTCCAAGATCAAGGCGTGCAGGCAGATTTGGTGTCTAGTGAGGACCTGCTTCCTGGTTCATAGACGTTGTCTTCTCACTGTGTCTTCATGTGGCGAAATGGGCAAGGCAGCTCTCTGGGGCCTTTTTTATAAGGGTAGTAATCCCATTCACGGGATTACTCATGACCTGATCATCTCCCAAAGGCCCCATCTTCTAATACCATCATGTTGGTGTTTAGGTTTCAGCATATACATTTTGGGAGAAGGCAAACATTCCAACCACAGCAAGGAGAAAGACTCTTTCTCTTTATAGCAGGAGGACTTACAAAGTCACAGGCAAAGTTCACGGGTACAGAGAAAGATGAAGAATCAGGGTCCTAAAACAATCAGTCTATCACAGTGATGCTGGAAATCCCTGAAGGAGATAATTATTATAACCCTCATATCCAGACAGAGAAATTCAGAGATTTGCCCAAGGGTTCTCAACAGTTAGTAAAGAAGTCAGAATTCTTTCTTGGCCTAAGTCCTAAACAGTTTACTTTTGTCTCTCTGAATCTACTTTTCTCTAGAAATAGGTAAAGCAAGAGTAGTGGAAGGCTCTCAGAAATCATCAATTCGCCACCCTCATTTTAATGATGGCCTCTAGAAGGAAAGCGAATTGCCTAAGGTCTTACAGGGGAATGGAAGGACACAGGCAGCCTCGGCTTTCAGGACAGCACTCTTCCTGAGCCCAGGAGGAGCCATGCATCTGCAATCTGTCACAGCGCTGTCTTCTGCAGGAAGCTGCTGAGGACTTTGGGCTCCCCCTCCCAGACCTGAATATCGTATCCACTAAGCAGGCTCTGCAGAGACCTGGCTTGGCCATGGCAGCCTTAAGAGAACGTAGCAAAATTACTGTAAGGGGCTCCCAGATGGAACAAGGATGGCAAAGGCCTTTGCTCGGTTTGCTAGAGAGGCATACTGAATGTTGGCAGCCTTTTATGACATCGTGATTAAATTCCTTCCTTGGTTGGTCCTATGAACTTAATTGTTCCTCACCTCCATCAAATTCATATGTTGAAGCCCACACTCCCACTGTGACTGTATCTGGAGATAGGATCTTTAGGAATTAATCAAATTAAATGAAGTCATAAGGGTGGGGCCCTAATCCAACAGTACTGTGCCCCCACAACAGAGAAGAAGGCCAGGCGTGGTGGCTCACGCCTGTAATCCCGGCACTTTGGGAGGCCAGGGCGGGTGGATCACCTGAGGTCTAGAGTTCGAGACCCACCTGGCCAACATGGTGAAACCCTGTCTCTACTAAAAATACAAAAAATTAGCTGGGCATGGTGGTGCATGCCTGTAATCCCAGCTACTAGGGAGGCTGAGGTGACAGAATCGCTTGAACCTGGGAGGCAGAGGTTGAGGTGAGCCGAGATCATGCCATTACACTCCAGTCTTGGCAACAAGAGTGAAACTCTGTCTCAAAAACAAAACAAAACAAAACAAAAAACAGAGAAGAAAGAGAGATATCTGCCATGTGAGGACATTACAAGAAAGTGACTGTCTGCAAGCCAGGAAGAGAGCCCTCATGAGAACCCCACTGTGATGACACCCATCATGATCTCAGACTTCTGGCCTCCAGAACTGTGAAAAAAATACATGTATGTTGTTTAAGCCACCACCCAGTCTATGGTATTTTGTTGTAGCAGCCTGAGCTGATTATGACAGATGAGGAATCAGATTATCAAAGGGTCATTTATGTATTCACTCAGGCATTCAACTTATATGTGTTAAGTATATACTGTGTGCAAACTCTCCATGCTACAGGGGGGTGGAAGCCTGGGATTTTCCCTGGAGAGTGGAGGAGTGGCCTTTCATATTGCCCTGATTTGCCGCCAGTTCTCCATGTAAGCTGCCAGCAAAGCCTTCACTATGGAGGTTTTTCCCTTCTGGCTTAACGAGCTAGTGGCTTTGGAGGAGGCTGGGATGGCCACCTGGCTGACTGTCCCCAGGGCAGTTGGCTGGGGCTGGGGGGCGGGAGTGCACTGTATTAGTCCGTTTTTACGCTGCTGATAAAGGCATACCTGAGGCTGGGAAAAAAAGAGGTTTAATTGGACTTTATAGTTCCACATGGCTGGGGAGGTCTCATAATCATGGCAGAGGGTGAAAGGCACTTTTTACATGGTGGCAGCAAGAGAGAATGAGGAAGAAGCAAAAGCAGAAACCCCTGATAAACCCATTAGATCTTACGAGACTTATTCATTATCACGTGAATAGCATGGGAAAGACCAGCCCCCGTGATTCAATTACCTCCCCTGGATCCCTCCCATAAAACATGGAAATTCTGGGAGATACAATTCAAGTTGAGATTTGAATGGGACACAGCCCAACCATATCATTCCCCACTGGCCCTCCAGACCTCATGTCCTCACATTTCAAAACCAATCAGGCCCTCCCAACAGTCCCCCAAACTCTTAACTTGTTTCAGCATTAACCCAAAGGTCCACAAGTCCCAGGTTTCATCTGAGATGAGGCAAGTCCCTTTCACCTATGAGCCTGTAAAATCAAAAGCAAGCTAGTTACTGCCTAGATACAATGGAGGTACAGCTAATGGGTAAATACAGCTGTTCCAAATGGGAGAAATTGGTCAAAACAAAGGGGTTACAGGACCCTTGCAAGTCCAAAATACAGCAGGGCAGTCAAATTTTAAAGCTCCAAAATGATCCCTTTTGACTCCAGGTCTTACATCCAGGTCACACTGATGCAAGAGGTAGGTTCTTATGGTCTTGGGCAGCTCTGCCCTTGTGGCTTTGCAGGGTACAGCCTCCCTCCCAGCTGCTTTCATGGGCTGGCATTGAGTGTCTGTGGTTTTTCCAGGTGCATGGTGAAAGCTGTTGGTGGATTCTGGGGTCTGGAGGACAGTGGCCCTCTTCTTACAGCTCCAATAGGCACTGCCCCAGTAGGGACTCTGTCAGGGCTCTGACCCCACATTTCCCTTCTGTACTACCCTAGCAAAGGTTCTCCATGAAGGCCCCACCCCTGCAGCAAACTTTTGCCTGGGCATCCAGGAGTTTCCATACATCTTCTGAAATCTAGGTGGAGGTTCCCAAACCTCAATTCTTGACTTCTGTGCATCTGCAAGCTCAACACCATGTGGAAACTGCCAAGGCTTGGATCTTCCATCCTCCAAAGCCACAGCCTGAGCTGTATATTGGCCCCTTTCAGTCATGGCTGGAGCAGCTGGGACACAGGGCACCAAGACCTTAGGCTGCACACAGCATGGTGACCTTGGGCCCAACCCACAAAACCACTTTTTCCTTCTGGGCCTCTGGGCCTGTGATGGCAGGGGTTAATGTGAAGGTCTCTGATATGGCCTGCAGACATTTTCCCCATGGTCTTGGGGATTACCATTAGGATCCTTGCTACTTATGCAAATTTCTGCAGCTGGCTTGAATTTCTCCCTAGAAAATGGGTTTTTCTTTTCTACTGCATCATCAGGCTGCAAATTTTCTGAGCTTTATGCTCTGTTTCTCTTTTAAAATGGAATGCTTTTAACAGTACCCAAGTCACATTTTGAATGCTTTGCTGCTTAGAAATTTCTACCACTAGGTANGACCTCTGTCATGTCCTGGAGACATTTTCCTCATTGTCTTGGCAATTAACATTTGGCTCCCCATTACTTAAGCTAATTTCTGCAGCCAGCTTGAATTTCTCCCTAGAAAATGGGTTTTCTTTTCTACTGCATCATCAGGCTGCAAATTTTCTGAGCTTTATGCTCTGTTTCTCTTTTAAAATGGAATGCTTTTAACAGTACCCAAGTCACATTTTGAATGCTTTGCTGCTTAGAAATTTCTACCACTAGGTACCTTAAACCATCTCTCAAGTTCAAAGTTCCACAAATCTCTAGGGCAGGGGCAAAATGCTTCCAGTCTCTTTGCTAAAACATAACAAAAGTAACCTTTGCTCCAGTTCCCAACAAGCTCCTCATCTCCATCTGAGGCAGCTCCCAAAAGGTTCCTCATCTCCATCTGAGGCCACCTCAGCCAGGACATTATTGTCCATATCACTATCAGGTTTTTGGTCAAAGTCATTCAACAAGTCTCTAGGAAGTTCCAAACTTTCTCACACATTTTACTGTCTTTTTCTGAGGCCTCCAACGTGTTCCAACCTCTGCCTGATACCCAGTTCCAAAGTTGCTTTCACATTTTCAGGTATCTTTTCAGCAACACCCCACTCCTAGTACCAATTTACTATTTTAGTCCGTTTTTATGCTGCTGATAAAGACATACCTGAGGCTGGGAAGAAAAAGAGGTTTAATTGGATTTACGGTTCTACATGACTGGGGAGGTCTCATAATCACAGTGGAGGGTGAAAGGCACTTCTTACATGGTGGCAGCAAGAGAGAATGAGGAATAAGCAAAAGCAGAAACCCCTGATAAACCCATCAGATCTCATGAGACTTAGTCACTATCATGAGAATAACATGGGAAAGACCAGCTCCCATGATTCAATTACCTCCCTCTGGGTCCCTCCCATAACACTTGGGAATTCTGGGAGATGCAATTCAAGACAAAATTTGAATGGGGACACAGCCAAACCATATCAGGGCCTTTGGCAGAGATTGCTGTGCCTGCTATTGCTCTCCTGTGGAGCTCCTCAACAGGTCATGTGGGCAGTGAGATTTTTTTTGGTACATCAAATCTGATGTTTCCTAAACACTTCAGAATCATGGATTCCAATGCCTGGTCAAGTGATCCTAACAGCATAGCTTGATTTTTGTCTTGTTTTTCTATTCCCAGCTGAGTGTCATGGAAAATGCCCCAGGAGCTGGAATGAAATTGCCAACCAAGAGCAGAAAACACTAACTGGCTAGACCAGCAGGGAGGGACAGTGGCTGAAATGGATACAGGGAGGAAAAAGATGGCTCAGCTTCTTTTTTGTTTCTAGCTGAAAGGATTAGCTTCACATTATAAAGTTTGGTAAAAATCGTCATGAGTGAAGCTCATACAAGAAACCAAAGTATTCCTAAGTATTGAACATGCCAGTGGCCCCTGTGTCCACACCCTGTGGCTGTCAGGAAACCTCTCTAAGTCTTAGTTTCCTTCTCTGTAAAATGGTGGGACACAGGTTATAATGTGGTTGTTATAAACGCCTACAGTCATACTCAAGAGGATGTGTTGCTCATGGATATTAAATTAATCTTCTTTCATTGGCCCCTCCCTATCAGACTCCCTCCCTACCCCTGTCTATCTGAATCTTCCTAGCACTTTCCTATCCCTTTAATAATTCAATATTGATGGTTTATTAAACAGAGGCTTTCTAATGGGCTGTTACCTACCTATAAAGAGCAAATCTTCCACTGTGGGGTTGCCCAGGCCCTTGATGGGAAAGTAACTGATGGGAGCAGCTGACTGTGATGGTGTTCTTGGACGAAGAAGGAGTGGCCAAAGAGCAAATCCCCATACTGTCACCTTCATGCCTTGGAAAACCTCTTAACCTCCTGAAACCTCAATTTCTGCAAAATGGGATTCATATCACCTTTGCCATGAGGTTTCTACGAAATTGAATCAATGTAGGTGAAATTCCTAGCTCCTTACTCCTCCCCACTCTGCGCCTAAGGCTCAGGCCAGCCCCAACTCTGGGGAATGGGTTCAGTTACCCAGTTACCCACCTAGTCTATCTGTGGGACTACAACACCTGCGAATCTCCCTTGCTCAAAGTCTTACCATAACAGATTAATTCCTTTGAGTCCACCTCCAGAAGTTTCTGTGATAAAGAGAAGTGCCTCTGTCCACCACAAGCCGCTAGTGGCTGATGACTAAGAGGCAGGGCAGTGAGGTGGAGGGAGCCCCAAGGGAGGGGTTGGGATTCCTGGCGCTAGTCGTGCTGACTCTCTTGCTACGTGACCTTGGATAAGTTGTTTTCCATTTCTGGACTTTAGTTTTCTCAGATGTAAAATCAAGGGCTTAGGCTGTATGGAATCTAGGATTTGCTCCATCTGCAACTACAATTAGCTCCAGAGATTAGTTTTGAGATTCCCAATGGGGTTACAAAGAAGGAGACCTCAGACATGTCAGTTTTGATGAGACTTGTGGTGAAAGGGCAGAAGCAAGGGCCAGGGGCAGGCTGCCTTTGTATGGAACCTATGTTTACTCACACCTGTCACACTCGATGGTTCCAATCAAGGCTCCTCATTGGCTGGCTGATTCATTGATTCATTCATTTTCTTTATAGAGCTTTCTCTGACCACACCGGCCCAGAATGTTCTGTCACCTCTTTAACCCTCCATGGCCCTTCCTGTGACATCTCCTCCACTATCCTTTGGTGGCCTTGGCCATTCTGAAAATGGCCCTGTACCTGCCATACTTTCCCTCACTATTCCCTCTTCCTGAAAGTCCCTTCCTCTCTATCTCCCAAAGTCCTGGCCACCACTTAAGGGCCTGCTCAGAAGTCACCTCCTCCAGGAAGTCTTCCTAGGCTTCCAATTCAAAACTCTCTCCTCTGTGCTCTCTCTATGCCTATTAATATGCTTCAATGTCTTCCCACTAACACAAACTAGTCCAAAATCCTCAGTATAGCTCCCCAGGCTCAACTCTCATCACTTTCCTCTCCCGCAACCCAGCTCTAGTTATGCCAGGGTGTCTCTCATCTCCATGCAGGTACTTAAGTTGCTGCTTCTGCCTGAGGGCTCTGTTCCTCACCCTGTTCCCATAGTGAGGATACCTAATGACTTTAAGACTCAGCTCATATCCTGGGTACTGGTAGGAATTTATTATACTCATCTTCTGGTCTGTATTCTCTGTTTTGTAGTGAGCCAGTCTTGTCCATGACTCCAGTGACACTGGCTTATTTGTCTCTGAAGTCACACTGCCTTGCCTATGAGCTAGCACATAGTAAGTGCTCAGTAAACATAGCAGTGAAAGGAATTCTCGTATGTGTCCATCACAGCACCCAGGAGGGGCTGAGGTCCTGGGCAGGTGTGTTGATGGGGCAGTTGATTAAAAGCTTTGTTTGCAGCAGCCCTGGGATTTGGAGTCTTGGAACAGGCTGAGCTGGAGAAATGTCTCCTGTGCTAAGTGTACATGTGTATATGAGTGAGTGTGTGTGTGTGTGTGTGTCCTCTCTGTGGGCATGTCTGCTGGGGTCTGGCTGTCTGCCATGCATGGGGGAAGATTGAGTTCCCCAGGATCTCATGTCTCTCCTCTGACTTCCAGAGGTTTCCTCCTGGGCACTAAACCACCAGCCCAACAACTCCAGAGTCAATACAGAGATGCTCTTGGAGGGCCCTCCACAGTCCTGTAAAGAGACAGCATTCTTCAGAGGACCAGGGCATGGACTTAGAGCTGGATAGCCCTGTGCTCTATAGCCTTGGACAGGTCTCTGATATCTCGGCTCCTCTGGGGTAATTACTTATGCAGGGCTTCCCTTGTGCCAGGTGTTGAGTGAAACCCCTTGTTTGGATTATGTGATTTAATCTTCATAAACACCCTAGTTTGCAGAAGGGAAACTGAGGCATAGAGTGGTTACATTACTTGTCTCAGGTCAAAAAACAGCTGAGTAAAGAGCAGGGGGGTGAAGTCAAGCAGTCTTAGCTCAAAGCCCATGTTCTTGAGTGCTGCACCCCACTCCTTTTCATAGAGTAAAGCCTGATAATACCATCTTGTAGGATACTGAATTAATATACATTAAATGGCATCTATGAAATGACTGGCACACTGCAGGCATGCAATACATGGAGGCCGATATAATCAATATCTATTTCACCCCTCCTCTTTTAAAGGTGAGGAAACTGAGGCATGGTTTATATACATGACTTGATAGCCAGCGTTGAGCATTGTAGTCTCAAAATCATGTCTCCTGATGGCCAACCGGTTTCATTTTTCATTACGCTGTGCCTTGTCAGGTAAAAATTAGAAAGAAAGGTAACCTAATATTTTGGAGGAATCAAGACTAAGAGAAAGGTGGAGTGGATGGGCACTTGAGGATATGTGAAGATCTTTCCCCATAACTTCCCAACCACCGACGATGTAGGTCCTAGGATCCCAATTTGCAATTTGCATATCTGGTCTCAGAGAAGTAGGTGACTTGCCTAGGCCTTTGCATGGTAAGAGAGGGCCAGGATGTGAACTCCGGCCTGTCTTACTCTAAGTCTATTGTTTTTTTCCTACATGCCCAGCTCATAAGTGGGGCCCAAGATCAAGGCCACAGTAGACACAATTGTGACTACAGATTGTGGTGGGAATGGGATGGGCAGGCTCTTTATTGCTGCTCCTCCTTCATAGCATCAGGGGAGCTCCTGGAGCTGGGGAACAGGCACTTGGAAGGGCAGTGTGCCCTAGAGGAAGGGGCAGCTCTTGAAACAGAAAGCGGCCGGGCTTTTCCTGGAGCACCAAGGAAGTCAAGAACAACCATTTGGTCTTCATATATCCAAGATATCCTCTAGGGCCCCTTCTGCCTAGCAGGGTGACTTTCAAATTTCAGGAAGGTGATGTTGTACCCATAGGGGTGGGGGGTCATATGCCAGTGGCAGATAGAAAATATCTCAGGAATCTCAGACTTTATTTCAAAAATGCATGCAGAATTTAAAGAACTCTTTCTTTCCCACAGCATATCCCATGTGCATGTATGTTTGTGTATGGGTATGCATAAGTGTGTACGCACATCCCAATTCTATAACTAACCACTGTTTTAGGAAGAGCTGCTGTGCCTTTGGTATAGCTCCCTGTACTCTCTGGAACCCTGCCATGTATTCATCCCCCCCACTCCCTGGGGTATATGTACTACCCAGTAGGTCAAATACTTCCATTTCCTGAGCCTAGGGAGGAACTGGGCAAACAGTTAAGGGGTAAAGGGGCATGGTTCATAGTGAGGATCTGCTCAGTGTGGCTGAGCTGAAACAGGTCAGGAAGTTACAAGACTGCCTGAGGTCACCCAGTAACTGTGAGACTAGAACTCTGGTCCCTAGATCCTAGTTCAGTGCACATTTCCGCCACCTCTGGGCCAGCTCCTGGGCAACAGAATGTACTTGGTCATACTTGTTGCCTTGTCAGCCTACCTGGCACATTGCTGGGAAACAGGGCTTCTCTCTGGGAGCCCAACATTCTGTCAATTAAATACAAAGTATGACTTGTGCCCTCCCCACTCCTCCCCACTACAGTGGCTGAAACGCTGTGATTCCCACACCTGAGCTCTCCCACTTGCCCTTTTGGATTTCTAGACAGGCAAGTGAGAAATATGTGATCTGTTTGGACTTGAGCAAGACATTTGGCAAGGTGTCTCATGCTCATCTCAAGGTGAAAAGTTAGGACTGGATGCTGGTGCAATTCAATAGATTAGGAACTGGTTAAAAGGCCATACCCAAATGGAATGGATAAATCTAACTACATCAGCCTAGATGAGGGTCTCTAGTGGCATGCCAAGGGACTCTGTCTTTGGCCATATCTTATTCAGCACTTTTATCAATGACCGAAATGAAATAGGTGGAGGGAAGGATGAACATTTGTTGAGAAATTCCTGTGTCAGCAACTATTGTCAATATTTTACAAAGCTTATTTATTTTATCCCTCACAGCATGACTGTAAGAGAGGTTGTATTACCCTTTCACAGACAAGGAAATAAATATGTAACTGAGGGCAAGCAACTTGCCCAAGACCTCACAGCAATTGATGCAATAAGATTTGGCATCCAGATGGATCTGACTCTGAAGGCTGGGGCTCTATGTCACATGTGGCACTGAACTGTCTTATCACCGAGGAGCATGTGGGAAGGTCGGAAGGATGGACAATACCGGGAAGGTGAGAGGCAGGTCTGAAGAGGACTGAAATTCACACTGGGCCAAAATGACTGCACACCAAGATGAAAGGTGATAGAGACCTTTGCTCACTCTGGGGCTCAGATGCTCACCAGACACACACAGGATGTGGGATACCTGGGTCAACAGCACAAGTGAAAAGGTGTTGGGTTTTTAGTTGACAGGAAGTTTCATATGAGTCAACGGTGGGATGTGGTAGCCAACAGAGCTAATGTCACCGTGGCCTCCACAAGTGGAGGTACAATGAACAGAGCGAGGGAGGAGCTACTCCTTAGTCAGCGTGTGTCCAGGAAATGGAGCTCAGGCCTGGTGACCTCAGTGGAAGACGAGCATCGAAAGCCCGCCGAGCTCTCAGAGGGCAGGGAAGAGGGGCTTCTTGCTGTTGCTGTTGCACATTCCTCTCCTCATTCTTTGTCATTACCAAAATTACCAAAGCTTATTAATACTCTTCTGAGAAGTTATGGCCACTTCTTGATTTTTATGCTTTTGCCTTTGAAGCTCTGAGAATATGCTACTCATTCAGTTTTGAATTTTTATTAATGTAACTTGAGCCAATGCAGGGAGTCCTTGTGACCCAGTCTCTATGTTAAGTTATAGTCAAAGAAGCACAATCCAATAACCAAAGCAGAGTAAGAGATTTTCAATCTTTATGCACATGTCTCAAAGGAATGAAAAGAATGAGACCTGCTTTTAGTTCTCTGTCTCGTTACCTTATGCTTCAAAAAACATAACTCTACGAAACACTCCAAACTCTCCTATATCCAGTCAACCTGTTGTGCCATCTCCCTTTGGTTCTTCCATGTCTCCATTATTTAGATGGGCTTAACAACTGTTTTTTCATTTTCTTTTCCTTTTTCTCCTCCTTGACTCCACTCTTCTTTAGTTTTCTTTCTAGTTGGCTTCTGACCCAAATTCCTTTTTACAAAGGAGAAGTCAGGAACTGACCTAGCAAACCAGAATACTACCCCTTTCCTCTTGTCTCTGCAACACTGCCCATCCCTCTCCATCCTCCCGGGAACCGGGATGGCCAAGATGGAACTCTTTTTTGAGAGCTGGGGGAGGAGAAATGGAGCAGGCAAGGAGGACAGTTTTGGTGGTGGGTGGTAGCAAACATGGTGTTGGGAAAGATGATGGGGAGGCTGGGAACACTCTTCATACCAACCTTGTCCTCATCACATTAGCATGTGGGCACTGTGGGTGGAAGAGCCTGGCCACTCGTGCATGACAAACTCCAACACAGACTGCCATGCAAGAGCTACTTGGGCCACTCGTGCGTGACAAACTCCAACACAGACTGCCATGCAAGAGCTACTTGTAGTGAATGGCAGCAAGGAGAGGCCCCTCCTTACCCCTAAGATGCCCATTGCCGTGGATGGTTCATTTTCATTACCTTGTTGGTCTCCTTTTCTTTGCAGAGTTGACTGTTTCTGTAATAACAAACGTTGAGATCTACTCAGAAATGGCAGACTGGGAGAGATGGCACTCCCACATTCCATGTGCTCTCCTACACTTCCCAGCCTCCTAGGTGAGGGCTGTGTAGCTTGTTCTGACCAATGCAGGCACACCTCGGGGATATGCAGGTTCCATTCCAGACCACCCCCAATAAAGTGAGTATCTCAATAAAACAAGTCACGCTTTTTTTTTTTTTGGTTTCCCGGTGCACATAAGTTATGTTTACACTGTACTATACACTGATAAGTGAGCAATAACATTATGCCTAAAAAAAAAGTACATACCTTAATTAAAAATACTATATTACTAAAAAATACAAATGATCATCTGAGGCTTCAGTGAGTTGTAATCTTTTTATTGATGGAGGATCTTGCCTTGATGCTGATGGCTGCTAACTAGTCAGGATGGTGGTTGCCAAAGACTGAGGTGGTAATTTCTTAAAAGAAGATAACAATGAAGTTCATCACACTGATGGACCCTTTCTGTTAAGAAAGTTTTCTCTGTAGCATGCGATGCTGTTTGATAGCATTTTATCCACAGTAGAACTTCTTTAAAAATTGCAGTCCATCCTCTCAAATCCTGCCATTGCCTTATCAACTTACGTAATGTTCTAAGTCCTTTGTTTTCATTTCAATAGTGTTCGCAGCATCTTCACTAGGAGTAGATGCCATCTCAGGAGACGACTTTCTTTGCTCATTCATAAGAAGTAACTCCTCATGTGTTCAAATTTTATCATGAGATTGCAGTAGTTCATTGCCATCTTCAGGCTTCACTTCAAATTCTAGTTGTCTTGCTATTTCCAGCACATCTGCAGTTACTTCCTCCACTGAAGTTTCACACCTCTAAAATTCATCCTTTAAGGTTAGAATCAACTTCTTCCAAACTCCTGTCCACGTTGATATTTTGACTTCCTCCCATGAGTCATGAATATTCTTAATGGCATTTAGAATGGTAAATTGTTTCCAGAATATTTTCAATCAGCGTTGCCCAGATCCATCAGAGGAATCACTATCTATGGCAGCTATGATCTTATGAAATGTATTTCTTAAATAATAAGACCTAAAAGTGAAAATGTCTCCTTAATCAATGGACTATAGAATGATGTTGTGTTAGCAGGCATAAAAAGAAAATTAATCTTGTCCATCTCTATCAGAGTTCTTGAGTGATCAGGTGCATTGTCAATGAGCAGTCATATTTTGAAAGCAGAAATCTTTTTTCTTCTGCAGTAGGTCTCAACAGTGGGCTTAAAATATTCAGTAAACCATGCTGTAAACAGATGTGCTATCATCCAGGCTTTGTTATTCCACTGATAGAGCATAGGCAGGGTTCCACAGATGTAGCATAATTATTTGGAATTTTGGAATGATAAAAGAGTATTGGCTTAATGTAAAGTCACTAGTTGCATTAGCCCCTAACAAGAGAGTCCCCTTGTTATTTGAAGCTGTGAAGCCAGGCATTGACTTCACTCTGGCTAGGAATATCCTAGATGGCACCGTCTTCCAATAGAAGACTGTTACATCTATGTTGAAAATCTCATTTTTAGTGTAGCCACCTTCATTAATGATTTTAGTTAGATCTGGATAACTTGCTGTAGTTCTACATTATAGCACTTGGTGCTTCACCTTGCACTTTGATGTTCTGGAGATGGCTTCTCTCCTTAAACCCCATGAACCAACGTCTGCTAGCTTCCAACTTTTATTCTGCAGCTTCCTCAGCTCTCTCAGCCTTCACAGAATTGAAAGAGTTAGGGCCTTGCTCTGAATTAGGATTTGACTTAAGAGAATGTAGTGGCTGGTTTGATCTTTCATCCAGACCAAACTTCCTCCATATCAGCAATAAGGCTGTTTCACTTTCTTATGACTCATGTGTTCACTGGAGAACCACTTTTCATTTCCTTCAAGAACTTTTCCTGACTGAACTCGATGGCTCACGCCTGTAATCCCAACACTTCGGGAGGCCGAGGCGGGGTGGATCACGAGGTCAAGGGTTCGAGACCAGCCTGGTCAACATGGTGAAACCCCATCTCTATTAAAAACACAAAAATTAGTTGGGCATGGTGATGGGCACCTGTAATCCGAGCTACTCGGGAGGCTGAGGCGGGAGAATTGCTTGAACCCAGGAGGCGGAGGTTGTGGTGAGCTGAGATCATGCCACTGCACTCCAGCCTGGGCAACAAGAGCAAAACTCCGTCTCAAAGAAAAAAAAAAAGAACTTTTCCTTTGCATTTCCAACTGGGCTAACTGTTTGGTGTGAGAGGCTTAGCTTTCAACCTCTCTTGGCTTTTGACATACCTTCCTCACAAGCTTCATCATTTTTAGCTTTTGATTGAAAGTGAGAGATATGTGACTCATTTTTCCACGTGAATACTTAGAGGTCATTGTATGGTTATTAATTGGGCTAATTTCCATATTTTTATGTTTCAAGAAATGGGGAGGTCCAAGGAGAGGGAGAGAAAGGGGCACTGGCCAGTAGGAGCAGTCAGAACACACAAAACATTTATTAATTAAGTTTGCTGTCTTACATGGGTGCAGTTCATGGTGCCCCAAAATAATTACAGTAGTAATATCAAAGATCACTGATCACAGATCACTATAACAGATGTAATAATAATGAAAAAGTCTGAAATATTGCAAGAATGACCAAAATGTGACGCAGATACAGAAGTGTACACATTCTATTGGAAAAATGGCACCAACA
Source organism: Rhinopithecus bieti (assembly GCF_001698545.2). Lineage (NCBI taxonomy): Eukaryota > Metazoa > Chordata > Mammalia > Primates > Cercopithecidae > Rhinopithecus > Rhinopithecus bieti. Next base: position 1,674,252 of record NW_016814470.1, on the reverse strand, counting down.
GACCTGCTTGACACAGGGTTGCCACACATTTTCAGTTTGTGAAAAACACACAATATCTGTGAAGTGCAATAAGGCAAAGTGCAATAAAATAAGGTGTGCCTGTAGACTGAGGCTAATGCAGTTAAGAGCTGGTGTGGCTCCTTCTTATCTTTCGTGGGGTGATGACTTGGAGGCCTTGCTTACCCAATGGCCTGCAGAATGGGGGAGGGCCCCCCACTCCATGGCATTCTCCACAAGCAAGAAATAAACTTTCATTATTTTAAATCTCTGAGATTTCAAGGTTGTTACTTCAGCACAGCCTGGCCTATTCCAGCAAATACCCAGCATGTTGGAGTTCACTGAGTAATTGCTGCTCTTGAGTTCTTTAACACGATGAAGGAAAAAGCTGCCTCTTGAGCCACCCAGGGCAGCTGATTGACGCTTTCCCTCACTCTCATCATCCAGCCCAGATGGCACTTCCTGTTTGGTAACACCTCACGTGGGCTCCTTCGTCCCCCACCAGCTCTGCCAGTTACCATCCTACACAGTCAAATGTGCACAGTATTAGAGGTTTGCCAAGAACACATCCTTGTGTCTGCCAAGGAGCGTCTGTTTGAGGAAGAACATTCTAACAGAGAATGTTCAGAGACAAAATGCTGGCTGTGGGAGACAGTCAAATCTTTGTCTCTATGATGAGCAAGTGGAGGCTGGATGGCCACTGGGGATGGGGGAAGGGGTCCTGAAGATGGGATGTCAGTCTCAAATGGGGAGGGGTTGGGCTGGGAGGGGCAGGATGAACAGGATGATTTTTAAGTCCCTTCCAACCCTGAGAGTCCCCACATTAATGCCTAACTCAGTAATTTTTTTTTTGAAAGTGTATGAATGAATACATTTCAGTCACGAAGAAAGTAAAGAACGTATGAAATAAAACAGCCAGACTTAATGAGCAAATAAGAATTATAATATAGATTCTTTCTGAAAGGTATAGCCTCATGAGATCAATGTTCTCAGCCCTCATGAGGCTGACGAATGGTGATGAGTGGTCAGGAAGGCATGTGATGCATATCCGTAATTTACACGCCAGCCACAAAGAGGGCTGAGCTCAGGGAGGAGTCAGAGCCTTGAGACAGGCTGAAGCCATCTGATAACATCCCCTCACAAGGACACCCGGTGCTTTATCATGCACAAAGTGCTCCCCCTGGCATCCTGAGTGCTCAGAAACTATTATCTCTGAGCTTTTTATCATAGATCATAGATTATCCTACATCTCTGAGCTCTTCTTATCATAGCCTCAGGAGAGAAGAACTGCTATTCCTATTTCATAGATGGATAGGGGGTTTTCAGCGACTTCCCCAAGATCACATAGTGAGTAATGGGGAGATCCAAGACTTGAACCCAGATCCTGTTACTCAAAGTGGTGGGTTTTGAAATAAGAGAATACACTTACTCCTGGCACTGGAAGCTGAAATTGCAATTAGTTCACATGCTCCTGGGTTCCTGAGAACTTCCACTTTGTGTGTGTAATGTTGGTTGCGGGCAGATATTACAGGGACAGGCTGGCCCTGAACTGCCTTGAAGACAAGAAGGATTTTCTTGGGAAAAGCAATGGACTGGGAGAGAGAGAGTCCTGCAGGACAGGCCTTGAATCTTTTTCTGACCCATTTCGTTACCAAGAAACCTCAGTTTCCTCATCTGAAAGCATGAGGAAAGATGTTGATCTGGTCTACCATGAAGAATTTCTGTGAGGACCCAATGAGAGGATGGGGTGCACATATTTTGAAAACCAATAAAAAGCTGTAAAGAACTATGAAAATCTAGAGTTCTTGTTTCAATTAAGAATGCATTTTGCTAGGCCAGGCACAGTGGCTCACACCTGTAAATACCAGCACTTTGGGAGGTCCAGGTGGGTGGACCACCTGAGGTCAGGAGTTCAAGACCAGCCTGAACAATATGGTAAAATGCTGTCTCTACTAAAAATACAAAAATTATCCAGGTGTGATGGCAGGTACCTGTAGTTCCAGCTATTCGGGAGGCTGAGACAGAAGAATTGCTTGAACCTAGGAGACGGAGGTTGCAGTGAGCTGAGATTACGCCACTGCACTCCTGCCTTGGAGGCAGAGTGAGACTCCATCTCAAAATAAATAAATAAATAAATAAATAAAAAAGAATGCATTTAGCTGCAAGTAACAGAGCAGCCAGATACAGATGATGCTATGATTTTCCTATGACATAAGAAGTGCAGGGTGAGTAGTAGAGGGCAGGAGAGGATGATTTAACAATATTAATGGGGACCTAGCCCTTTTCCCCTCCTCTGTTCAAATTCCATCCTCACACATGCTACCTTATATGCACAAGATGGGTGCTGCCCCTCCAGGCTTTATATTCCAGTTGCAGGTGGGAAAAAGAAGGGAGAAGGAGGAAGAGTTGGTACCTACTTTAAGAATGCAAAAGTTTTCTTAGAAATCCAATAACTGTAATATTGGCCAGAACTGTTACCAAATGGTCACCCTCTATATACAAGGGAGGCCGGAAGAATGAACATTTTTGGCTGGGCACACCACTAAACAAATCCAGGGTTTTGATGGAAAGCAAGGGGTGGGGATGGATTGCAGGTGACAGCTGGTGGTGCCTACCACAAGCTCCAATACCAAGATGGGCACTGAATTCACAGGGATCTTTTACATTTAGTTTCTGGATTTGAGTGAAAGCAAATTGGGTTGCCTCATCATTCGAAGGAAAAGTGTATCCATGGTATTCTACTGTCAAAAAGGGAAACAGAGTCACCTTGAAGACAAGAGGTGAGAGAGTGCTGCTGCATGTCTGGAGGGCCAAGTAGATAGAGGCTCAGCATGACCTCCCTCTCTCTGTTTCCTCTTTGTTCACTTTCATTAGCCTCCTTCACTTGGGCTGGGAAAGCTGGATCCAGGGAGCCCATTAATAGCCTCTGGGTCTGTGTGTGTCTCCACCCGAAGAAGTCTAACCACAGACTTCCTCTTGACTCTTGGCAACAGGGAGAAAACAAAACCACAGCAACTTTCATTGCTGAAAAAGACAAAACTGACTCGTTTGCTTAATAAGCCCAGACGGAGGAACTTTATTTCTGGGAGGAAGTGCTAAAGACTCCAGTACAAGGAGTTGTGGTTGCGCCGTGAAATTACCAGACTCTCCAATGAGAGATCCTGGGTTGACAGTTTAGAGGTTGAGAGACTGGTGAGAGGAGGCCACGAGTCCAGAGCTCAGTAGGACTGCAGGGCAGAAGCCTGTGCTGCAGATAGGTGGGGCTCTGCAAAATGGATCTGCTTGGGGAAACTGAGGCCTCCTCCCACCTCCCACAACATCCAGACCTCTTTTGCCACTTCTGGTTTCCAAAAATCCATTTATGTCTTTATTTTCCATTTTTCTTATTTTCCTTTATTAAATTCATCTATTGATTAATTCCCATATCATACTTTCTTTTTTTGTGCTTGTATTTCTAATTTCTTACGTTGTGTAGTCAGTGATTTTATTTTGGTCTTTCTTCTTTAATAAGAAAGCCATTTCAGGCCATACATTTTCCCCTGTGTTAAGCTTTTTTCAAGATCTCATAGGTTTTGAAATAAAATGTTCCCCTTTTCATTGGTTTCTAGATGGGTTTTAATTTCAGTTTAATGTTTCCTTTGATCCATGGGTTACCTAGAAGTACATTTATTAATTTTCAAGTAGTTAAAAATATTTTCAGCCACGTTATTTTTTTTTTTTTTAATTTAACATTTTGGGGTTATAGTAAGAGACTGTGGCCTGTAAAGTCTTTAATTTTAAATTAAATTTTTTTCCTTTCCAAGTATGTGTTCAGACTTTATAAATTTCTATGGGGCAGGGAAAGCTGAGCTGGTTGGATTCATGCAGGAAAGAATGGAATTCTAAAATGTGCTAGCTCTGGAGACATACTACCCCATTTCCAATCTGGCTTCTACCCCTTTCCAGCTGTGTGTCCTCGGATGAAACACAGAATTTTCTGAGCTTTATTTTCCATTTTAAAAAAATGGGAACAATAAGAATATCCACTTTCCAGTATTGCTGGGAAGATTAAATGAAATTATGTACTTAAAAATACCTAGAATACTGCCTGGTGTGGATAAAAAACCTCACCAAAGAGAAATATTGCTATTTTTTTGCTTTTACCAAAAAAGGAGGATCCTTCACTGTTTGTGTTCTCAGCTTTATCCTAACTCAGAGCTGTGGTTGCTGGTTGCTGAAGGAACTGGGAGAAAAGAAGAAATGGATGGCACAGTGCGGCAGTCACCTTTCCTTCCACGGGAGGCACCGGGAGCCCAGGGGGATAGAGCTACTTGCCCAAGGAAACACAGCAATTTAGTGGCAAAGCCAGGCCTCAAACCCAGGCCTCACCTGCTCATTCTTGCCTGCTCTGCTAGCAAGCTGCTCTAGTTTCTCCCTTGAAAGACGAGACAGTTGACCGCAGATTCACCTCTATGCTGTAGGGAAGGCTGGAAGCTCTCAGGAGGCGGCAACCTCAGAGCTTCGTCATGTTACACCTTGCTGTCTGGGAAAGGGGAATTCTGAGGTCAGTAAGTTCCAAGAGAAGCTATAGAAAGAGGGTTGAATTGGGAGTGGTGGGAAGCTCTGGGGCATTGCTGTTCCATTGCTCAGTGGTGGCAGAAGAAAAAGCCAGTCCTCTAAAGCACCCCTGGGGGGAAGTCTGTCTGCACCCCTCTGGGCTTCAAGCCTTCATTGCCTGCGTGCCTTGCTTCCCAAGCCCTGGGACTGACCGTGGCAAAGGCAGATCCCCAAGAGGCCCCATCTTCATTTGCCTGGCAGGTCCTATGTGGAGCAGAGCTCAGGGGCAGGAGCCCTCTGTTACTGATCAGGGTGGCTGAGCAGCACGGATGTGCTCATGGAAACTGGAGAAACTGGGGTGACAGCCTCAGCAGCACCGAGGAGGCCTAATTAAGAAGTAAAGCAAAACGAGATGCGCTGCTCGGCTGTGCTGCCAGCTGACATCTGAGCGGGGCTGGCACTGTGCCCTGGAGCAGCCAGGAGCCACGAAGAACTCAGGAGGCATGGGAGCTTCTTTGTGGCAGAAGTCCGGGGAGGAGAGGGAATCTCAGGACAGAATTACAAGGTGGAGAGTGACTGAGTTATCTGATTAGGGCCATTGATCTTGGGAGCAAGTGGCCATTTCTTGGCCAAGGACTCTCTGTATCCTTAAGCATCATGTCACCATGCTGTGTATAACCCACAAGTGGACAGAGATGTCTGGAACAGATATCACAGTGCATGGTTAAAGCACACATGGATATGTCTGGGCAGCAGGTCTCTGACCTCAGACACACGCCCATGCTGTGGGGTAGGTTGCCACCAGGGAAAGCTTGGGAGTAGAGGCTGATTTTAATAGCTCTTCCACGCAAGTTTTTAAAAAATGTATGGCCCCCAGTGATTATTATGAAAATTGAATACATCCGGGCATGCAAAACTGCTTTGTAAATATCAGCACAAGCACAGAAGAAAGTTATCGCACGTGCAATTTGGTTAGAAAGTGCCAGCTAACTCCTTACTATGCCCCCGGCCCTTCATTAGAAGCTGCAGAGGAATCAAATAGGCTTAGATCTTGTTCCTGTCCTCATGGTGCTTGTGGGTTTTCTCAGTGTGAATTGCTTTGCAATCATTGTCTCTCCCTCCCTCTTCCTCCCTCCTACTTCCTTCTAACATAGCTTAATTAAGCACCTCTTCTAAGTGAAGTTCTGGGCTAGAGGCTGAATTATATAGAAATTATTGTCTATTAGGGGAGAGACAGGAGCAAATGGATAGGTACAAGCCCAACATGGTAGCCATTTCTTGAATAGAGAAAGACCCAGGTTCAATGGACACAAAGCAAGAGAACAATGAGCAGTGATCCCAGGGAGGTTCCTGGAAAGCTTCAGATAGAAGTATGTGGGGCAGATATCGAAGAAGGAGCAAGAACAAGGAACAAAGTCCTCTTGGGGAACATGGGAAGAAGGCATGGCAGGCACAAAGGCATGGAGGTGGGAAATCCTCTGAGCAAGAGTATCCACCCACACAGGGGCTTCAGTAAACAATGGGAGCCTGAATTCCAATCCTTGATCCCCTGGTTGATGCAGATTGGAAGTCTTACTGGGGCTCAGAAAAGTTGATGTCCCTAAATAGAAAACTCCTATTTCAATGAACCCATCATGGTGTCAGCACGGACTGGGGTCAAAGCAGAATTTGCCTGCCAGGGAGTGCGTAGAGCAGAAAGAGGTCAGAGCTTGAAGCAGGCAGTCCTGGCTTCTAATTCAGGCCCACCACTGCCTAACTCTGTGGTTGTGGGTCACTACAAACCTCTCTGAGCCTTGGTTTCATCACCTTTAAAATAGGAATAGGAGACTTGGGCATTCTGTTGAAAATCACATCCTTTGTTGAAAAGATAGTGAGAAGATGGGGTGGTTGGATAGAGGCCAATTTACACTGAATGTGGCACTGGGGAGATGCAGAGAATAAGCTGTTAGTCACTCTGAGCTCTGACAGGCTGAGTGGGGCTGGGAGGTGTGGGAGCCCAAAGGAGGAGCCCTTCGCTCTGCCTGGAAGGTTTAGAGTTTTCCTGGCAGCACTGAAAGCAGAACTAGGGGCCTTCCTGCAAGGCAGGTGGAAATTTAGAAGGCTAAGAAGGAAGCAAAGGGAATTCCAGGTAGAGGGGACCAAATGGACAAGGGAACCAGGAGCAGTTCTTCTCAACTAGGAAATGTGAAATGGGGAGTAATGAGGCTGCGGAGACTCGGCAGTGGCCTCTAATGTTGAGTTAGGAACTTGGACTCTATCTCATATGCAGCAGGGAGACAATGAAAAATAAGAAGCATGAGAGAAAGGATTAGTCAGGCTCTGTCCCCAGGACAGTGATAGTGAGTGGGCTAAGGAGAGGCGGTTGCAGTTACAGAAGTCCTAGATACTGACATGAAAGGTACTTGTGTGAAGTCGAGTTTATCATATTGCAGGGATGATCTAAAGCAGATACCAAAGTCTAGAGTGCCATTGAGGTCCCAGAGACAAGACAGGCACTCTTCCCCAACACAGCTCTCCCTCTCCCTAGTTCCAAAGAGGACAGGAGCTCAGGGCCATGAGGAAGCTGCTGCAGGGCCCAGGCTTTCCGACCAGCCCTCTGCAGGGACAGGCTCCTCAGGCCCTGGTGGCCTAACTGGGGTTGTTCTAGCTGGAACCCCTATGGCCATGAGAAACAGCCCTTTTTGCTCAAGCAAAACAATGACCTTATGGGAAGAAGATGGTGGTATTTCACAAAACCCAAGGGTGAAACATTCAGCCCCGCCTCTGAGGAACTAGAATCAGGAACTGTAAAGTCATGCCTGTGGCCCCTCTCCCTCACTCACTGTTTCTCTTCCTCTTTCTTCTCTCCATTTTCCAGCCAGCTTTCCCTGTGTAGAGCGAGCACACAGCCGCCTGACCCCAGCTCCCTAGCCTCAACTGTCATAGTTCCCATGTCCTGAGGAGAGTCTGACCTGTCTGAGCCCAGGCAGCTGATCGGCCGCCCCAGGGCAGACATCCTCCCTTGCTCCCTTCAGTCCTGTGGCCGAGAAAGGAGGTAGTCTCCTTTACAGCAAGGCTCCAGAGTCCACCCCCGCAGGTTATGATGGAGGGTGGTTCTCAGAGGAGGGGCGCTGGTACTGGACTGGCACCCAAAGATGGTCTATTCTATGTAGTCCCTGACCCTAGCTGGCACTATTTGTATTATTGGCCAGGGACATCCGGGTGAGCTCACCCCCAAGGTGCACAGTAGTGAGCTGGAATGCACAGGGCCTCCATTCACCTCTTCAGGAAGGAGACAGAGACGGCGAAAATGAAACTCTGAAAAGTCCGTATGTTTTGCTTTGTGGATGGAAGACCCAGGAAAAGAGAGCTTCTGAGAGGCGCTTGTCTTTGCATGCAATAAAGAGGGGTGTGGGAAGAATGGCCCCTTTGTTGCCGGCCTGAGGGAGCAGGTTTAGAGCCCAGGGGACCTGGGGGAGGTGGCAGTTCTGGGGAAGAAGGGGCTGAGTCTGGGCTGAGTCCCTGGGGCTGGAGGCCAACCCTTAAGGAGCCAGCTGCCTGGAGCAGAGGGCAGGGAAGGGCCCAGAACTTCTGGGGTGGGCCAGTGGCGATCCTTTGTTTCTCCATTCTTCTCAGATGGCACACAGCACCAGCTTGAGGAACCAGAGTCATTTGGTTGTTTTCCCCAAATGTGGAGGATTCTTTCCCCTTTCTCTTCTCACGTGTTGCCAGAAGCTGGGTTTCCTGGGGGTTCTCATAAACCCAGGCGGCTCTGCAATCATTTTCATATAGAACGCTTTCCCTAAATAGCTGAGAAGGCCAGCTGTAGCTGCTGGAACAGAAAACAGCATTGGCTGCTGGGGGATGAACATGGATCCTGTTCTTGTGCTTGGCAGCCCACTTCCCCGGAGGCACGGCAAGGCACGGGGCCTCCGGCCTCTGCGCCACCCACTTCAACTCCAGCCACTGTTTCTTGCCAGCAGATGTCTGAGGCAAATGACTTGATCTCGCTAAGTCTGTTTTCTCACCTGTGAAGTGGGAATAATGACAGTACAAAGAAGGGTTGTGGCCCCCAGAATTTAATGAGACACCTGGGGAAAGAACTCAGCAGGGTGCCTGGGTGAGTTCTGTGATGTTAATGGTTTTAATTACTACTGACCCTGCATTGGCACACACTGCAGGGGCTCCGCCCTAGTTCCTTTATTTGCTGGTTTTCCATGGATAATTATAATGCATCTGATATGCTAGCCACCCTGCCTCCCCAGTGGTTTTTGAACTCTCCTCCCAAATTGCTACCTCTGCAATTTCACTTGGACTCTTTTCTCCTCTAAAATATTTCCATGAGTATTTGTACTCACACCTGACCAAGTCCTCATCATTCCTCAGGGTGCAGCTTAGGTCTGCACTCTTTTACTACAGCTTTGCTGTGGACCCAGGAAGGAACTCTTCCTCTCTTCCCCCAAGGCTCAGAATTTCTTTTTCCCTTCCCTTCCCTCCCCTTCCCTCCCCTCTCCTTCCCTCCCCTCCTGTCCCCTCCGTTCCCCTTCCACCTCCCCTCCCCTCCCATTTCCAGGATTTGGCTCTGTTGCCCAGGCTGGGGTGCAATGGCACAATCTTGGCTCACTGCAACCTTCACCTCCTGGACTCAAGCCATCCTCCCACTTCAGCCTCCTGAGTATCTGGGACTACAGGCGAATGCCACCATGCTGGGCTAATTTTTGTATTTTTGGTAGACACGGGGTTTCGCCATGTTTCCCAGGCTGGTCTCCAACTCCTGGGCTCGAGCAATTCACTTGCCTTGGCCTCCCAAAGTGCTAGGATTACAGGCATGAGCCACCGTGCCCGGCTGAATTTCTTTTTGTTTAATTTTTTTTTTTTTTTATTGCAGCAGCTTTAGGAGTACAAGTGGTTTTTGGTTACATGGGTGAATTACACAGTGGTGAAGTCTAGGCTTTTAGTGTACTTGTTACCTGAATAGTGCACATTGTACCCAATAGGTAATTTTTCATCTCTTACCCCTCTCCCACCCTCCCTGCTTCTGAGTCTTCAATGTCCATTAAACCACTCTGTGTGCCATTGCATACCCATAGGGCTCAGAATTTCAGTGAACCTCTGTTATAGGGAGGCAGCATCATGCAGTGCATAACTGTGTAGCCTCTGGGTGCCAGATCAATGCACACCTCTAGCTGTATGACCTTGGTTTTTCTGTGCCTCAGTTTCTTTGTGTGTCAAAGGGAAATAATACAAATAGTGCTTTCTTCATAGAGTTGCTGTGAGCATGGAATGAAGTGATACCTGTGAAGCACTGACAGTACTGCCTGGGAAGGGCTTATTGAAGGTTGACTATTTCCATGAAATAATCTTCAAAAACATGAATTTTAATAGCTGTATGAACTTCTATTGTGTGAGTAGATCATAATTTATTTAACCAACCCCTTGTTGTTGGGCATTTCAGCTGTTTCCAATTTTTCAGCATTATAAATAATGCTGTAGTGAACATCTTGTATATAAATCTTTCTGTTTATCTCTGATTGCTTTCTTAGAAGAACTTCCCAAATCTTGTTTGTCTAAGAACAAAGCTCTCTCCCCAGACTTTTTAACAATGCCCTTTGAAATAAAACTAAAGGCTATTTTCCATCAGAGTAAGAAACATATGGAACATGTTAACCAAGAAGTGGTTCAGGAGGAAGGTAGAAATAGGTTCAAGATGGGTTTAGATCCATTTCGGGATGTCTGACATAGAATCGGTTATAAAGCTCCCCTCCAGCCTCCTTCCCAGAGGAGAGGAAGGGTCTTAATCCTCAGGGACCAGATTTGATTTCTCACTTTGAGGCAGTTCCAGGGAGCTTTGAAGTTCTGAATGTCAGAGAAACAACAATGACAGATCAATAAAAGAAGCTAGTCTGTGGGCAATCCAAAACTCCTCCAGCCAGTAGGGGGCGATGTCGTCTGTTTCTCTTGGCTGCCTGGAACTCGGTAGATTTTTTTTTTTCTTTTTCTTTTTTTTTTTTTTTGCTAACAAGGACTTCCTTTACTGATGACCTAAAACTTTGGCTTACATTTTATGTATCTCTCCTGTCTGTTTTTCGTTCCTTCCTCCCACTTCATACCTTCCAGCACTCACCCATTCATTCAGGAGAAATCCAGTGTACGCTTCCTCTGGGCCAGACATCAAGATGGTTTTTAGACTTCTATCTGGAGACACTTGCATTGAAGGCTCCACCTCACACACATTCAACATATTAAATATAATTTTTTCTGTAAAATTATAGGAATTACTTTTTATAGCTTCGCTTTGAAATTATTTGGCTACTCGTCATTCATTTGATGCTTGTTTCGGTTTGATTTCTCAGCGATTATGAGGGGTACTCAGGAATTTTTGCAAAGTAAGAAAATCTAACCTGCACATCGTTTTCAGATAGAGTGGAATTTTTATGAATACTAAATGAAACCATTAATGAGTTTGACATAATATTTTGTTTTGTAGACATTCCATTAAAAATTTTATTAATTTCCATTGCGAAGTTTTCCCTTGATGTTTTGGATCTCGTAATTTTGTTTCTGGGTCTCATACTTTTTTGGAGATCTCCCAAAAGTTCTCAGACCCTCTAGCACCACGCGGATGAGAGAGCCCTACCAGGCTGGGAGATTGAGGGATGAAAGACGTGGTGCGGTCTGTACAGAGCTGCTGGGCCACAGAGTGATCAATGGACAAACTCCTGTTACCACAGAGTAAGAGTACTGTTATATGAAATGTGATCAGGATACAGTGAAGATCCTTGAGCATCCTTGTGGAGAGGAGGGGCTCAGTGGAGACATGAAAGAGCATACATCACCCAAGCCGGAACGTGAATGCTGAACAGGACTTTTCTAAGCAGATTCGAGGAGGAAGGGCATTGCAGAAGAGGAAATAGCACATGCAAAGGCCTGGACGGGAAAAGAATATCTGAACAGACAAAGCTGACTCAGCTGGGCCCACAAACAATGATCTCTAGGCCCTTTTTTTTCCAGACGAGCAGCACTGGCATCACCTGGGAACTTGTCAGAAATGCAGACTCTGAGGCCCCCAGAATCAAAACCTTTATTTTAACAGGATCCCAGGTGACTTGAATGCACGTCGAGGTCTGAGAGGCAGGCTCTATTTCTAACAGGATCAGAAATAGGTCTCCTGCAGCCAGAGCAGAACAGCGGTTGTTCAAGTTGGTTTCAAGTTTGGCCTAAGAATTCAGTCCCTGAGGGCTCAGACAGTTTCGCCCATTGCTTGGAGGGCTGGGGTTTTTCCTGTTCAGGGACTCTTCCACCCGCTGGGCCTTCATCGTTCCTTCTGCTGGCCTTTGCCCCAGACAGCCTGTCTTGCCTGACGGCTCCTTCATCTGGCACACCACCGATTACCTAATAGACTGTAGGCTATGTGCTTACTTTATTCCTGTGAGTAATTGATCACATTAGGATGAGCAAGGGGCAGCACCAGGAAGAGAAGGGAGAAGAGACATCAATAACCAGGGGAAGGAAACCATGCTACTATCAGCTAATTAGATGTCTCACTAAGGCAGCTCTTCAAACATAATGGTCCCTCTTGCTGTTGTTGGTTGACCATGCCCTCCCCTGCTTCCATGTGTGACTGGGCTTTCCAAGGGGTAGTAAGTAGTAAGAGTGCCAGAAGGAGTCAGAAAACTCAGTTGCCAGGCTAGGTGATCTTAAGCAAATTAGTTATCTCTGGGCCTCAGTTTTATCAACTGTAAATTGGGGAGGGCTGGATCGATGGGTTACAAACATGGCTGATGTCAGAATCACCAGAAATACTTCTAAAAACATAGTTTCCAAGGTCACATCTCCTAAATGCTGATACAGTCAGTACAGGGTGAGAATAGGAATCCTTGTTGCGAAAAGCATCTCAAGTAACTGACACAGCTGCACGGGAAACTGGAAGCCACTGGGTTGGAAAGATAACCTCTAAGCTCCTGCCCGGCATCATCCGTTTCAGATTGTCCATAAGGATGAATTTTCCCAAACCTCTTACAGAGCAACAGTGCTGTCCTGGTGGGGGAGGGGAGGAAGAGAAGAAAGACAGGAATCTCATCTTCCACTCCTGGCTCTGTCAGTAATTCATTGCCTAACAACAGTTTCTCCCTGGACTCACTTAACTCACTTATGCATACACTGACAAGTATGACAGTTCTTTCATCTGAGCATCAAGTCAATGTGTGCAGAGGTTCCCAAGCATGGGGAGATTTAAAAAAACAGACACCCTGACCAACATAGTGAAACCCTGTCTCCACTAAAAATACAAAAATTAGCCAGGGATGCTGGCGTGCACCTGTAATCCCAGCTACTCGGGAGGTTGAGGCAGGAGAATTGCTTGAACCTGGGAGACGGAGTTTGCAGTGAGCTAAGATTGTGCCAGAGCAAGACTCCATTTAAAACATACACACACACACACACACATACACACACACACACACACAAAACCAAAACCAAACCAAAACAAAACAAAAAATGTAGACTCCTGGTCCCCATCTACCCACATATCACTCTTGAGTACATCTGGAGCAGCTCAAGACAGTATGTGTTTAAAGCCTACCAGAAAATCCAAAGATCAGCCAGTGGTCTGGCCAAAGGCATTGCTCAATGGGATGACTGGTGCCCCAGTGCACGTGCAACGAGGCAGGGTCTAGCTCAGGAGGGTCACTGCCATGTTGGTGGGAAATGTGGACTGCAAAGGAACCCAGGCATATCCCACTCACCTCTTGGTTTTCAAGTGAGTTCAGACAAATCCTGTCAGTGGAACACTCAACAGTATTGCACCAGAATGAACAGTAGACCCATCTTTCAGAAGACCTACATTTAAATCCTGATGCTGCTACTAATGGGGTAACCTTGGACAACTCATGAGGGCTCCCTGAAGCTGTTTCTTTGTCTGTAAAATGGAGTCAGCTATAACTCTAACCTCCCAGCTCAGCTGAGAGGATTAAAGAGAACAACTTGACACTGTACTCTGGGAGTGGGCATGTTCTATGCAAATTGTCCAGCCACCTACACTGGGACCAGTGGGAACCAGCCTGACTGAATGTTGATATCTCTCACCCTAATGAAAGTAGGGGTTGGAGACAGTCTGCTATTGCACTGGGCCAGAGGGCCAAAGGTCCTGGTGGTAATTTCTGGAATGATTCTGCTCTGCATAGCCAGCTGCCTTCTGTCCAGTATTTTTTGTATTTTCTCTAATCTTTTGGGGCCTTGCTTGATTCCCGTAGTTGATCAGCAGGGGTATGCCTGTTGGCTGGCCTGAAAACCTGAGCCCAAAAACCCACTCCAATGGGACTTAAATCTTTGCACCTGTGTCCTTTTCCACACCCTTTTTCTATCTTCATCTCTGGCCTTGACTATTTCAGAATGCTCCCAACTGGTCTCCCATAGAGACCAGAAATATTCTCCTCAGAGCAGCCAGAGGGGTTCTCTTAAGGTGTAAATCAGATTATGTCATCAATTTTGACCAGCTTCTCATTAACCTAACATAAAATTCAAACTGGTTAATAAGGACTACCATGGAGTGCCTTCTCAGTCTCTGAGAATGAACTCCATTTTTCTTCCCCCAGTTTATGAAGCTCTGCACATTCTGGCCATCTATTTTTCATCTGGTGCCATGCTAGCCACCCTTGCTTGCTTTGTGAGGCAGAAAAATACTATGTGTTCTGCTAACCTGTTTTACTTCCTTCCTTTGCACATAGCTAAATCCTATGTCCTGGCTCCTCTGCAGTTAGATGAGACAGTATATTGAGTTCTAGTCATTGGAATAGGAGTGGGAGTGATGTACACCATCTCTGGGCCTGGCCCCCACATATCCTGGGAGCTTTTCTCTTTGCTCATGGCTGCATGCAGAGGCCATGGTGGACAACTCAGAGGAGTCCTGAGGGATGGCAGAGTAGCTCATTAGAAGGAACTTGGGTTTTGAATAACGAAAAACTGTCCATCTAACACCTGACAAGAAGGAGAAATAAATTTTTATTGTCTTAAATTGCTGAGATTTACAGTCACGTGCTTGGGCTACCACCATTGCTCACTCTGAATGACGGCCTATTCTCAGTTTCCCAAATTTGCCAGCTTTCACTCCGCTTCTTCCATCCCGTTCCCTCTGCTTAGAATGTTTTCCCCTGGCATTCCTCACATCTCCTTCTTAACCTTTAGGTCTTCACTGAAAAGTCACCAACCAACTATGAACCTGTATTTGTGTTCTTGTTGATCTTTTAATAGTACTTTTAATAATGTTTGTGATTTTAACCTTTGTTTTTCACCGTATTTCTCCTAGAACATAAGTTCCCATGAGCATAAATCAAATCTATCTTATTTACCTTTCTGTGTCCCAGACAAAGTGTTGAGCAAAAGGTAGCATTTAACAGCTATTAGCTGTTGGATTAAATGAATGAATGAACCAAGTATGTATTTAGTTCAATTCAATTCAATTCAGATATTACCAAGCACCAACTTTGTGTGAGGCACTTTGCACGCATCTACTGCATTCTCTATTCAATTCTCATAACGCCAGTGGGGAGGTAAGATTATTATCCCCACTTTACATGTAAGGATCCAGAGGCACTGTCAGCCAGTGTAGCACAAATCCTTTCCACATGGCATTCTCCAATTATCATCATAGTCCTAAACGGTAGAAATTATGATCTCCACTTTGCAAAAGGGAAAACTCAGGCTCAGACAGGCCAAGTCACTTTCCCAGGTCATGTCGCTACTGAGGTCATGGAGCTGGGATTGTAACCCAGGGAGAGAATGCCATGCACCTCTGTTACAGCATTATTCTTCCTAAAGTCTGACAACCTCATTAGAAGTCCCCAAAGGATATCCCGAGTGTGGGGCAAATGAAGACATGAGTCCTATGGACTTGGTTTGCAGTGGGATTCTATTTTAAATGCAAGATCCATTCTTCCTCTGATGCCCGGGATTAGGAGGTGCCATTTTGCAACCTGGGGATGCCGCTCCAGTTTCCTAACTGAGCCTGGCCAGGTTGGCCACCGCCCGTAAGCTGGAGACAAGAGTGCCCAGGTTCATTTGGGGAGAGCAGCCGGATTTGTTGACAGGCAGAGAAATTCTGTGATTAATTATGGCCGATGAAAGTCTGAAACCATGAATCCTTTTTGAAGGCTGGGCAAGCTGAAGAGTCTCACTCCCTGAATGCATTTGGAGACTGCACAGTCCCTTTTGAAACAAGCAGTAAACTTTAATGGCTGCAAGATCTGTGACTTGGCATGCTGCGGATTGGATGGCACATAGAACTCATGAATTCTCTGGGGTGGGAGCTAATTAGGGTGCAATTTTTCAATTACAGAACATTAAGCAAGCCTCTCCCCAGTACCCCCACCCCATCTCTCAATGGATGCACTCCATTTGTCTCTTTTCCTTTATTTCTTAATCATTTGATGATATGACAACAATTATTTGTTATTTGGGAAGAGAAAATTGTCACGGAGCTATTGTTTCCCTCTTGAAACCCCAGCTCTTCTGTGGTGATGGTTGCATTTGATAAATCTTTTGCATTGCCGCTGCTCCTCCCCCTCTCCCACCAAGGGTTGGTGTGGCAACAGGAAAACATTAGCCTGTGACGTGGGCCTGTTCTGATTGAAACGCCATTTGTAAAAAGGCCTGGAAAAGAGCAGGCTCGAGTTTAAAAGAGCCACGGCCCAGAGCTCCCGGCCCACCCACGTCACCCAGGTTGAGACTCTGGGACATTTGCTTGGGGAAATTTGGTCATTCCTCTGAGCTAGTAAGCCAGCTTCAGAATCAGGAATGCAAAACAGAAAGAGAACAAAAAGAAAAAGGCAAAGGAAAAAAGAAGCATGCCACCAGAAATGGGGAAACTTAAATGACTTTGTTTAAATGTCGTGGTACTCTCAAAACCCTGTTCTCATATATATGCAAGTTAATTAAATGGAAAAATGTCAAATTAGTTGCTTAAAATATTAATGGCAGGAATTATCCCAGATTCTAGAGCAGGGAGAGTAGAGGAAACTAACCTTTTAGGGCTTAACCCTTTGGTTGGTTGTTCTCTGGAAAAGCAGATATTTCTTTCATTTGTAAAAATGCCAGTTAGCGCTGAGGGGTTTTGTAGGTTTCAGGATGGGAGCTTGCCAGTGGGCTTTGCACTATGGGATTCTCCCAGTGGCACAGTACTCACTGGTGATATTTATTCCCACGGTGTTGGTTTTGCACGGGGGATTTGAGGTCCCTGGAAAGGCCCCAAAATCATGCATATATCTCTTCTGGAGTCAGAGTAATTTGCCATTTGTCCTTTTGGTTTTTTTGAAGAGTATTTTGAAGAGTTCATTACAATGCAAAATTGGAAAGATTGCACAAAGCGAGTTGTCAACGTACTACTCATCAAACCTTTATTCAGTACCAATGGGATCCAAAGCCTGTGCTATTTGAGCAAAATGCCGAGAAAAGGGAGCGTCACAGACTCAAAGGCATAGGATCTGGTAGGGAGAGGCTATAGAGCACCCTAATCTAGCCTCATATTAGCATGTGGGAAAGCCAAAGCCCCAGGAAAACAAGGAACATTCCCAAAGCCACACAGCTATTGAGTGGTGAAATCAGGCTCATTTATTGATGCAACACAGCTCCTGCCTACCCCTTGGAGGGACTTGTGTATATCCTAGGAGGCCAGGGCAAACAAACCCAGAGTAGTGCATGCCACAAGCCTAACACTGCAGAAGGAAGGGCAGGAGGTGGACAGCAGGATGATGGGTATCAGGGAGACCTTACCTCCATCAGCCAAAGAGAATCTACTGTCCACCATGGTAGCCAGCACTGTATAACACCTGCTTTCTCCCCATTCGGGCAAAAACAAGCAGGCAAGGAAGGCCACATCGTCTATTGAGAAGTTATGGCTAGTCACTGTGGCCATATGTTCAAACTGATCTCATATAATTCAGTGATCAGTTCTACCCATTGCTTGTTCTACAGATATTGATAAACAGATATCCCATTGCCTACCATAGGGTTACAAATTCTTACAGTCAATTCAGCCATGTCCTTTGCTTGTGCCATCCAATCCACAGCATACCAAGTCACAGATCTTGCAGCCATTAAAGTTTACTGCTGGTTTGCTTGGAGGTCTTTCAATTTCCTCATCTGTAAAATGAGGATAACAGATTAGGAAAGTGGAAGATCTCCAAGCGAAGTAAGTGGCTGAACTGACTCTGTAAGAATGGGATAGCTGTTTACCAATAACTATAGAATGAGCAATAGAAAAGCCAAATAATAGGTGCAGAGCCCAATTTCCAAAAGTTGTATCCACAGAAGGAGGAAGGAGTTATACGGAGATGCTCTGTGGAAAAGAAATCCAAATAGTTTAGGGGGAACCCTGTGTATTTTAATCCTTTTTTGCGTTGGTCAGTGTGGTGGGCTGAATCATTGCCCTCAAATATATCCACGTTTGAGTCCCTGGACCCAATGAATGTTACCTTACATGGCAAGAGGGACTTTGCAGATGTGATTAGTTACATCTCTAGAGATGGGAAGATTATCCTGGTATTCCAGGTGGACCCAACATAATCACATGGGTCTTTATAAGAGGGAGGCAGGAGGGTCAATGTGAGGAAAGATCATTTTAGAAGCAGAGATTAGAGGGATGTGCTTTGCAGTTCGAGGAGGGGGCCATGAGCCAAGGAATACGGGTGGCCACTAGAAACTGAAAGAAAGGCAAGGAGGTGGATTCTCCCATGAGCCTCCAGAAGGAATCAGCCCTGTCAATTTTTTGACTTTAGCACCCCAATGAGGCTGATTTTGGATTTCTGCTCTCCAGAATGGTAAGAGACTCAATGTGTATTGTTTTAAGCCACTCGGGTTATGATAATGTGTTACAGCAGCAACAGGAAGCTAATATAGCCAGTCACTTCTAAGTAATGAAATACCTCAACTCTGCTTTTCATTCCTGAGCCTTGGGGTTGACTGGAGGAACTCTGCTTCAGATTATGGGTTGGTTTTAAGTCTCTCCACAGTGGCTGCCAGAGGTGTGCTCCACTCATGGCAATGGCCAAAGCATGAGAAACAACCAGCAGACACTTCTTATGCCTGTCATCATTTCAGCTCTCAAACACCCCCTCCCACCCACCTTCTCTTTGCCAAAGTAAGTCATGTGGCCAAACTGAACTTCAGTGGAAACTAGAAATGTACACAGCCTAGTCTAGAGGGAGATACTGCAAAGTCACATAGCGAGGGGAAGGATGTATGATTCTAATATTGGAGAAGGGCAGTAAAAAGTTGGAACAATAATCCAATCTGCCACGCTTTTCTGGAAGATTCATAATACGTATTAACACGTTAAGAACTCTGAGAAGTCCTGCAATAAATAAACCTGTCTAACTATTTAACACAGTGTTCCCAAAGCTTCTTTGAGTGCAGAATCCTACTGTCATCCTATAGAACTAATATTTTGAGAAATGTTCATGTAGGCAGTTCATCTCAGAAGTCTGAGGGAGGAGAGGGCAGTGGAACTTGACTGGGCCTTGAAGAATGGATTCAACTAAGCAGATTGGGACAGGGGGTTTACCAATGGCAGAGAGAAATGGAAATGTTTTTGTGTGGGCTAAAGGGATACTTTCTCCTGAGAATCTCATCAAATGTTTTATCCCCATATGAAAAAGAAGAACCTGTAATGATACTTGTGTTGCCTGAAAGAGGGAATACAACTGTCTTGGAGTCCAGTGTCCTTTCATCCAAGGATCTATTTGAAATGCCTCAGTCACAAAAGGTGGACACTCACTTCTAGGCCAAGGGTTGGTGCATCTCTGAACCCTCTTTGGCAAACTGGAATCTGAATTCTTTTGAAATCCAGAGATGCTGAAGGAGATTGGAAGGTGCAGTTATCAGAGGCAGGTACTGCCAGCTGGACTCCTGCAAACATGCATGCCTTGGGAGGTGCTGCTCCCCTAGAAACAGTGAGAGAGAAATGGGCCAAACATGTTTCCCACAGAAGTCTGGTCATCTCCAAGTTCACTAATATAATTTCTCCTGGAACGGAGATGAGAATGTTCCTCTTATTTTCACGAGGACCTAGACTAGGAACAGGCCAAGGAACAGGAAGCAAGTCCTCCAGGAAGGGTGCCTGTCAACCCCACTGGGGCCCGGCAGAGCAGCTAAGCAATGAAGGGAGGCCGTTGATAATTGCTGGGGGCCTCCTCCGCCCTGCAGAACAGAGATTCTCCTGCATCCTGCCTCCTCCCTCCACGGTGGGACACTACTGTGTGGGGAGGCTGGCCACACAACAGGATTGGTGACTTACTTGACACACGCAATTAGCCTATTTCCATGTAACACATTTTAACGGAGGTCATTAGAGCCTAATAAAAGGAGGCAATAGTGCCATAAATCCCAGGATCAATAGAAGGGAAAGCAGTGAGACTGGGAGCTGGCTTCCTCTGAAGGGCCCAGAAAGGCTTCAAGAATGAAATGCCCCTTGAAATGGAAGGACAAGGAGAAAGAATATTTACCAGCTCATGCACTCACTCCTTCAGCAAAAATATAGAGGGCACAGACCAGCCCCCAGGAGACAGACCAAAGGCGCAGACTAGTGCAAGAGAAAGGTGCAAGAACAAGAATGTCACCATTCAGAATAAAAGCTAGAGGGGCCCAGAGGAGGGAGTGACTTCCCAGAGGCAAAAGGTTGGAATGGCATTGAAGGATCAATAGGAGTTTTCTGGGTGGAGAAGGCGGGGGAGACAGAAGGATTCTAAGGGAAGGAAGAGTACACAGACAGCTCCGAGGCAGCAGGGGCCTGGTGAACCTTGGGGACAAAGAGTGCAAGAACAGCTAGAAGCGTAGACACAGGAAGGGTAAGGGGGTGTGGAGGCATGTTGAGGCACAGAGGGGAAGAGACTTCTTTGCTAAGCTGGAGTTTGGATTCTTCTGAAATCCAGAGACACTGAAGGAGATTAGAGGGTGCAGTTATTAGAGGCAGGTACTGTTGCAGAGAAGATTGTGGATGAGGAAGCTCCTTGTCTTGGGTACTCATTCTGTACCCCTGGAGCTGACCTGGCACTCTGAAGAGCCTTGCGGGAGCCACAGGTCCTGCTCTCTCAGCCAACTTTGTACCTGAGCAGAAGTATACCTCAGCACAGTGATGGACACAGCATTGATTCATGGATTTGGAGGTAGGCCTGGGGGTTGTCGAGGAAGACAGTGGGTAAGGAACCTGTCCATACACCTGAAAGGAAGGGGCTTGATCAAGAGAAACCTGCAAAGATGTTTTGAGGGGCAGATGAGGTGTTCACACTCCAGGTTGTTCCAAAGATAAAAGATGTTATCAGTTCTTCATGAGGCTTTAGGCCAATGTGGGATGCATGCCCGTGGCTCATTAGCCCGGTGGTGAGAGCCCCATTTAACACAGTCAAGGCCACCAGCTCAGCCTGATTTTCCAATTAACAGTGACCAGGAACCCACGAGTCCTTGTGTTGTATCCAAGAGGAGAGGTAGATGCTTCACTTAGCTTTGCCATCAGCATTGACTTCACCTAGGGCTGCTTGCTCTCTCTCTAGATCTGTTTCTTTACAGTAACTAGATTTTCCTCAGTAACTCTCTCCTTCACCCAAACATCCAATCAGTCACAAAGTCCAGTTGATTTTCCCACCCAATGTATCTTTCCTTCCCTCTCACTTGGAAATTGCCAGAGCCCCCAACGAGGGCTTCTCACTTCTAGTCTTGATTCCCTGCTACCTGTGGTCTATGTCAGGGGTCTGTCAAAGCCAGCTAGTAGATACTTAGGCTTTGGGAGTCACATGTGTCATTGTTGCATATTCTTCTTTGGTGGAAACAACCCAAATGTCTATCAGCTGATGAATGGATAAACGAAATGTGGTATGTCCATTCAGTGGAATATTACCCAGCCATGAAAAGCGATGAAGAGTTCTATTGTACATCATGGTGACTATAGTTGATAACAGTGTATTGCATACTTGAATATTGCTAAGAGAGTAGATTTTAAGTGTTTTCACCACAAAAACATAAGTGTGTGAGGTAATGTGTATGTTAATTAGCTTGATTTAGCCACTTCACAAGGTATATAAGTTTCAAAACATAATGTTGCACACTAGAAAATTGACAATTTTACGTGTTAATTAAAAATAGTTAACAAAAGAAAAGGATGAGATTTGGATACATGCTGCAACAGGGAGGAATCCTAGAAATGTGCTCAGCAAGGGGTGAGGTACAAAGGCCCACATATTGTATGATTTCATTTCTATGAAATGTCCAGAATAGACAAATTCATAGAGATAAAAATTAGATAAGTGAGTGGCTGCTTAGGGCTGGGGTTGGAGTGGGCAGATAGGCAGGTGGTAGCTAAAAGGTATAGCATTTCTTTTCCAAGTAATGAAAATGTTCTAAAATTGACTGTGCTAGTGATTGCATAACTTTGAATATACCAGAAGCCATCAGATTGTATATTTTAAATATGCAAATTATATAATATGTGAATTATATCTCAATAAAGCTGTAGTCAAAAAAAATAAAAAATAATGCTTTGTTCACAGGCCATATGAAAACAAGCCGTGGGCTGAATTTGCCCCATGGGGCCATGGTTTGGTGATCAGGGGTCTATGTTGCTGCCAACATGAGCTGTTTAAAATGCAGATCTGATACTGTCACTGCCCTAGCAGAAAATGACTCCCATTGCCCATTGGATAAAGGAATAACTCTTTGGCTGTCATTCAGGTTTTTCCACACTCCACCTCCAGCTTGTCTTTCTAGTCTCATGTCCTTCTGTCCTTTTCTGTACTACAACCACATTGATAAATACTCATACACTTATTTCCCTTTGATTTGCACCTGTTGTACCCTATGACTTCAGTATTTTGGAAAGTCTCAAATTTCTTGTGTCTCAAATTCTCACTCAGTTGTCCCTTTCCTCCATGAAGACTTTCTCAGTCTCCCTGGGAAAATGGATTGATATTATAGGATGTGTTGTCTTGTATTATCTCTGTTTAAATGTATGCCTCCCTTCCTAAGACTGCGAGCTCTTTGGCATCAGGGAAGCAGGGACTGTATCTTTTCTTCTTGGCCCAACCACTGCTTAGCACAGGTGCCTGGCACACAGTTGACACTCAATAACTGCTTTCTTGATCTGAATTGAAGCCTAAAGAGAAGCAGACTAGCTAAACTACATCACAGAAATTCAGCAACATTATATTGCTGAAAAGCCTCTTTGAGTCTCTCTAGTAATCCAAGCCCTACCTTTTCTATGATGAAATCAAGGCCCAGAGAGGGGCACTTCCTTGCCTAGAGTCACCCAGCAATTAGGGGCCCAGGCATACCTAGAGCCTGCATCTCCACCTAGAGCTCCTGGGCTCCGTGTGCGTACCTCCATGTCTTTCTGCAATCCCCTCCAAGATTAACACGCTGGGGAGCTGGGCCATTTGCCACAGCCAGGTTTTATAGCCATCTCCTTGGCCTGGTTAAGCCAAACCTCCCAATAGCCAGCCTCCTGGTTTGCCTCACCCCCGCCCACTCTGGACACTCTCAGGCTCCCGAGAAGGGGCCAACCACCTCAGGAGCAGCCTGAGATGCTGGCCAGAACCTCCGGGCATTCCTGACTGTAGGAACAGACTGTGCAACATGGCCTCTGATGCAACTGGAGCAGGAGGCTGGACTCAGGCTCAGATTTGGATCCCATGGTTTGATTTATTGCATCGGGTATTTGTTCCACACATGTTTTTCCTATGCCTGGGGATACCCCAGGCTGATTGTGGTTTTCTCTTTCTTTCATCATGTGTATTTGTGTGTGTGTGCAGAGAAAGAAAGGGGAGGGGGAAGAAGAAGAGAGAGAGAAAAGAAGGAAGGGAGGGATGAAAGAGAGAGAGTTCTGATTTCTGACAGTTAGTTGCAGGATCAGGGTCCTTACAGGCTACTGAATAATTAAACAAGACTCTGGGATTTCACGAAGGTTTATTCCTTCCACACTGGCACACATATGGCCAGCTTCAACCTCCACAGCCCACTGCTGAGTCCCTACTATGTGCCAGGCACTTAATCCTTCTAAACCTCACAACACCTCCATGCAGTCAGAGGGACTGCCCTTGTTTTAAGGACCAGGGAACCAAGGCTTAGAGGGATTACATGATTTGCCTCAGGCCCCTGGTTAACAAGTGATGGAGCCTGGATCCAGATCCCAGTGTTTAACTATAGCATTTGTGGCTGCCACACAAAACCCTGTGCCCTCCCGTCTTTAGTGAGAGCCTCCTTTGTACCAGGCACCAGGCTTTAGCAATGACTAACATGTGGTTTTCACCTTCTTAGAGCTTTGTTCATATTTGTGCAGTGCCATTTGCCTTGTGGACAGCTTTGCTAAAACTGATCAAACTCCAAGCTGTCTTCCAGGCCCACTCTTACGTTTTCTGTCGATTCGCTGACTTGAGCTTGAGATCACATCGGCTGTTCCATGATCTCTTGTTTAGTGGAAGAAGAAACCAGGGTCCTGGGAGGTCAAGCAGCAAGCCCAAGGTCACCTAGCTAGTGGATAACTGAGCTGCAACTTGAATCCTTATCTCTTATCTCTCAATTCAAACTCTTTTCATCCTCCTGGGCTGCCATCATGCTACAAGCTGTCTTTCTCCATGGAAACCTATGGAACCACATCTCATCATTTCAGCTGGAAGTAACTTGGATGTAGGGAGTGGTCCTCCTCATCTCAGGTTGTGTTTGTATCTTTGTGATGCTCTCTTGCTTCCGGGGTGGAAATATCTCACCAGGCCAAGAGCCAGGAAATGCAGGTTCAGCTCATGAACCTCTTCCATGATGCTGGCTTTCAGGTATCTTGTGTCCTCGTCCAAGCCACTCCTGGCAGGGACACAGGGACAAACGTGGAAGGGGAGTTAGAAGTCACCCACCTTACAGGTGAGACACTGAGGCCAGAACGGATAGAAGTGACTAAGCCAAGCATAGTTAGCAGGGTGTAGCTAGTTTTGAGGGTCCTCCTGCCTTTTCCTGTGTGTCAGAAAGCAGAAGAAAGAGAACATGGATCCTCATGAAACAGGGAGGCAGAGGCCAGCTCATTCGAGGAAGCACATCCACTAATGCTCAGTGTTGTCTGAATTAGGAGAAGATTGCCTTGAGAGTAGTGAGCTCCTGTGGTAGGAGACAGCCAAATAAAGGCTGCCTGAGCTCCCCAAGGCGGGGTGGGGCAAAGATCAGATTGAAGGGGCTCAATGGCTTCAGTGCCTAACCCAAAGAGCTCATGACCTCAGGATCCAAGACTCCTGGCTTCCCATCTGGGAGAGTGGGAGAGCAGGAAAGGAGGGGGGTGGTAGGGCAGGGGAGTAGCTTTCACTGATAGAAAAGACCAAAAGAGCTCTTATTACTGGCCATCAGCCAAAGGTTTTGTGGGATGTTGCCTGAAACGTAGGTCTGGGCCCCCAGAGGGGCTGTCTAACTAGATGAAAGGCGACAGCACTTAGAGGATGGTACGGAACCTCCTCCTGGGGAAACGAGCCCAGGAAATGGGTGGGGATTGTCCCAGACACTCAGCTGGAATTGATGGGGCAGATGAAAGCTCAGGAAATGGCCCATCACTCAGTTCTGGGCGGCAACCTGGACATCTTCATGGACCAGGGGCCGTAGACCTCCTCATCCTGGGGACCTTGGAGGGTGGGACCCAGGACGGTGGGACCCAGGGAGGTCTCTTTTACTATGTGAAGCAGATCTGGCCCTTCCTCTCAATAGCTGTGTCTGTGGACAAGTTACTTGGCACTCTGGGTAGGTTTTTGCATCCTGAGTGGGTTTTTTGCATCGGCGTACTGAGGATACTGACTCCTCCCTCCTGGGCTTGTAAGTACTCCGTGAGAGCAGGTATGTGATGTTCCTAATACAAAGCAGGGAGAGGAAGTGGTTTGGATACCACATCTTGATTCACTGAGTGGAGTAGTTACTCTTCAAAGTTTCCTCCTCAGCTTGGGGCCAGCTCATGAATGTGGTTTCCTCTTTTTGTGTGTCTATGTGTGTGTGCATGCATGTGTGTGTACATGCATGTGTGTGTACATGTGTGCACGTGGCAGTTCCCTGCCTTTCATTGACCCTGAGGTTCATATCCACTTTGAGGAGCCCAAAGCTCTCTCTCAGACCTGTGCCATGTGCTGAGATGTTCTAGGGCCCAGCCAGACACCAGTATACCTGGACAGACCACAGCGGGTGCTGACGGGTGCATCTCTCATGCTGGTGGGGATGGGGTGGGGGTAGTGCCCCTGGAAAATCAAATAGTGATGCAAATTACAGAAAATAAAACAAAATCAAGTAATTAGAATTCTCTTCATTTTAATTTTATCTCCCACAGATTGTCTGAAGCTTTTGATGTCTGATGTTGCCTCTATATGAGAACACAGGATAGGTCTGGGTTGGACAGCAGTGAACCAGCTGGTCAGTTACTTTCTTTAACTGTCTCTAGGTCTTCTCAGAGAGCTCCTTCTCTTCCAGATTGGCTGCTGCCAGAAAAACTTGAGAATCACTGAGAGCCACTGTTCCAGAGAAAGAGAAACCTGGGATCCGGGTGTGGCTCTCTACTAACCCACCTTTGACCAGCAGCCTCATCTCACTGGGCCTCAGTTTCCCAGTTATGTTTGGGGTACAACCATGCCTGCCCCCATCCTACCTGACAGGGTTGGTACAGGCTCAAGAGTACGATGGACGTGGAAGAGCTTCCTGAAATGCCAGCTCGATGTGTTCCAGTAGGTTTTGCATGAGTGAATTCTACAATGGTAGGGCACACACTCCATGCAAGTCTTATGCTAGGCTTAGGGACCCAGAGATAAGCGGGACCTAACCTCTGTCTCCAGGAGCTCGCAGTCTGTTCTTTTCTCTGGAAGCTGACTTCCATTCTGTGTGGCTTTTGTGCCCAGTCAGCATACATCGCGCTCACCAGTGAAGTTCTGGTGGTGGCGTTCTCACCACACTCTCCTCCCTTCCTCTCCTCATGCTCTCCCCCTCTCCCTGCCCCCAAGTTGCCTCTGTAGGAACATGAGTGGGACAGGCTTCCAGACGCCATCTTATCCAGATGGCAGTGGAGGCCATTGAGGCTCAGAGGAGTGAATGACTGACCAAGGCCAGTTCTCCTGCCTGTTTGACTGGTTTTTTAAAACACCTTACCAAGAGTTAATGTACACTGATTATTAATATGTGGGACATGTAGTTTAAAGATTTCATACTGAATAAATGATATTTATTAAGTCAAAAAAGAAAAAAAAATGAGGTGTTTTGGCTACATTACTTGAAATACAAACGTTCGTGATGAAAAAATAGTCTCAATTGTGTTTCTTCATGGAGAACTTCAACTGAACCTGGAATTTCCTCACATCTTCTCTTTTTTTTTTTTTTTTTTTTTTTTTGAGACGGCAGTCTCGCTCTGTCGCCCAGGCTGGAGTGCAGTGGCCGCCGGATCTCAGCTCACTGCAAGCTCCGCCTCCCGGGTTCAGGCCATTCTCCTGCCTCAGGCTCCCGAGTAGCTGGGACTACAGGCTCCCGCCACCTCACCCGGCTAGTTTTTTGTATTTTTTTTTAGTAGAGACGGGGTTTCACTGTGTTAGCCAGGATGGTCTCAATCTCCTGACCTCATGATCCGCCCGTCTCGGCCTCCCAAAGTGCTGGGATTACAGGCTTGAGCCACCGCGCCCGGCCACCTCACATCTTCTTTAGAAAAAAAACACAACAAAACAAAAACCCAGGAAGAAATTGACTAAAAGCTTTTTGGCCGCCAAGACAGCAGGGACGGTACAGCAGGGTGCTGAGGTGCACAATGACTAGCAGCAGGTCACACAGACTTGGCTCACTTTGTGCAGGTCACCAACTTGCTAACTTGTGACGCTGTAAAAGGGGGAATCTGCAGCCTGCGGGAAGCCAGAGGGTATGTGCAATGCACCATGTCATATGCATGCACACACAATACTGTATGTGCACAT
Source organism: Rhinopithecus bieti (assembly GCF_001698545.2). NCBI lineage: Eukaryota > Metazoa > Chordata > Mammalia > Primates > Cercopithecidae > Rhinopithecus > Rhinopithecus bieti. The sequence continues at coordinate 1,646,800 of NW_016814470.1, read as the reverse complement.
GTTTATGTCACATGCACACAGGTACAGGGCCGCTGTTCCCAGAGCAGGATCAGGAAAGATACCTGATCCGGTGCCCACCACAGCTATTTCTGAACCATATAGATATTGTTCCATGAAAACACATGGAGGAGTCTTTTCTAACAGCTGAGACCCATTTTTAGGAAGATGATGATGGTGATTTTGTTTACCATTCACTGAGAGTCTGATACGTGATGCTGGAGATCAGAGCTGGCACTGTCAAGTGGGAGAGACAGATTATAAACATAATAAACGGAGGATTCTGGTTCAAGATGACTGACTAGAGACCTCAGACACCCACCCATTTCAGAATGAATAACCCAAATTATGAGGAGACACTCACGCTGGGGACCCAGAGGGGCCCTGCCCTCCCTGAGCCTCCAGGCTGGGAGGCAGAGACAGGTCTCCCCTTCTAGGATAGTGATAATGGCAAATGTTTCCATCCCCTTTGCCCTGTGCCGGCATATTTCCATGTACCTGTGGCAGTGCAGCAGCTGCAGAATTCATTTATCTCCCAGCAATTGCAAAGCAGGGTCCAGACAAGCACAGCGCTTGAGTGGCCCAGAGCAGTCTCTGTGTTGCTCAGGGACTCTGGCAGGGAGGAGCAGCTGGCCTGGCCCTGGAATTTCCCCACTTGCTGGGGCTCAGCAGTGGTCTTGGAGGGCCCTTCCCACGCCCTCAGGAACCAGCACCTGGAGAGTGACTCCTTGTTGTCCTCAGCCCCCAGGCCAGAGCAGAATCAACTTGCCTGGGGCCTTCCTGCCCTTTGCTAAGGGAATTGCTGGTCCTGGTCCCTGGTTTTCCTCAAACACTCTCTCCTTGAGTTCTTCCACAGAGGGCACTCGCTGGAGACCTGTGGGCCTTATGTGGGCTGTGGGCAAGTTTTATTTGACCAGAATTTTTTTTCAATAATTTCAGTAGCTACCAGTATTGAAATGTTGGGTGTTTTCACATTAAAAGCAAACAAACAATAAAATCCTGGCCTTTCTTGGAAACTTGGGAAAGCTGACCACGAGAGGCAGGGCTCCCGCACCAGCACGTCTCCGGAATGGTCGGTGGAGGCCTTGCTGCCCTTTAGCTGAGGGCACGTTTGCCGCAGGCCCTGCCCAGCCAGCCTCACATGTTTCATTACTTGCTTGGCCCTGTGACATTTGTGTGTGTGACCCATGCCCAACTGTGTCTTTATAGGTGGGAAAACTGAGGAGCGGTTTAAAAGTTATGAAAATTGGAGCTCTAAGAGCCTCCGTCTTTTTCCTTTTCAAGCAGCTCCAGGCCCTGTTGGTCAAAAACAATTGGATCCACAGGAGATGCTGGACCCCACCACATACCCACCCTGGGATGCACCCTACCCCCTCAACCATGGCATGTCCTCAAATTAAAGATTCCAGGCAGACTGGGGCTTATTTTCCACCCAGTGTCTGGGGCATATTTTCTCCTTCAAGTCATTACAAGTTCTACATCTCTAGCAGCTCAGGGTCTTGAAGGCAAAGCCTGCTTTTCCCGGCAGCCCCAGAGTGCTAAGACACGAGATTTCCTCTGTTCGGTTTCCATATGCCCCACTCTAGCCTTTGGTCTGCGTGCAGCTTGTCAACATTAAATAACCACCTCTTGCAGTTCTCTCATAACAATTCCTTAGATCTTGGAAGCCTGGCTGTGGAGCTCTGCATATGTATAGATCTAATTTTCACACAACAGGCTGCTTAGCAGATGGGGACCCAGACCAGCCTCCAACGTTTAGCTGAGAGTTAAGACGTGGGAAACTAGGTGGCTTTTAACCAGCCTGTAATGCTGCCAGCACTCAACCTTAGAGAATTTTCATAGAGGGGAAAGAAACTCAACCCCCACCCCCAACAACAACAACAACAACAAAAAACCCCAACAACAACAGACACACACACACTCACACACACATACACACACACGACCAACAAAACCACAATTTTCCTTGCTCCCCCAAACCAGATGGCAGATGGTATGGAACCAATAAAACACAGATTCAAACATTTGTTTATTTAACATTGAATGTAATATGGCTTTGTGGTCCCTTGCAAGGAAACACCAACCTTCCAACCAAAGAAATGACAGATTTCAGTCAAACCTCAGGGCAGCATTTGGAGGAGCTACCCCTCGGGAGGCCCATGCAAAGAGGGGCCAGGGAGAATTAAGCACTGGACTGGAACCTCTTGGCCTGGTTTCCTCTCTGGCTGAAAAGCTAGGAGGTCTTTGGAAGTGCTGACTGACACTCCATTTCTGTTGCTTGCCTTTTGTTGATGTTCAGTTCCAAAGGCAGCCAGCCACATGAAGAATGATTCTGCCTCCTTTCTGAAACAGCTGTGGAAGATGTGGCTCTGGAATGCCAATGCAAAAGAGCATGAGAAAAAGGCTTGAGCAGTTGAGAAAAGGCTCTTTCTTGGCGCCTTGGGTCTGTAATGTCAGAGAATGTGACTTTGTGATGCAATGTGGTTCCCCTTTTGCTTTGGCTTCCAAGACACGCCGAGCTAAATTATATGCTCAGTTGAAATAACTACCTCTATTAGTTAAGATGCTTTTGGTTACAAGTGGCAGGAACCCAGTCCAAATTATTTTTTTAAAGAAGATAACTGATCAGGTCAAGTAAGAGCAGATGGCTCCAGAGATGGCTGGTTTCGCCCTGGATTCAATGTTACCAGGGCTTTGCTTTCTAGATCTCAGACACACTGTCTCCACATGGCAGCCATGGTAGCTCCAAATCACCCCAAATTCACATCTGGGAAGATGTGAGCAGCCCCAGGAGAAGAACGAGTCTCTTCCACCAGCTCTGCTGGCAAAGTCATGTTGGAGGAACCTGACTGGTCCTGCTTGGAGCATATGCCCACCCTCAAGCCAATCACAGTGACTGAGACTTAGCGTACTCAGACTGGCCAAACCTGGGCCATGTGACTATCCCCATAGGTGCAAAGAGGGGCAAGACTAACTTGACCCTGAACACATAGAATATATTTCTTACAGAGAATATGAGGAGGGGGAAGGAGAACTATGCAAATAAATGAGCCTGGGATTCTGGCATAGCTTTTCCTTCTCCTGCCCTAATTCATGTATGTCTTTCAAAATGATTTTTAAACATGTGTTTTTCATGTAAGCAATTCCAAAAGTTATTAAAAATAAAAGTAATCCATGATGAATGAATGAATTAATGAATAAACAAGTGAAAGATTGAGTAGTCTCTAGAATATGCTGCTTAGGGTAGATTGGTAAAACTGTACAATCATTATCCAGATTGCCAGAGCCAGAGGGAGCTGTAGATCTCTACCTGTTCATAATAGTTGGGTTATAGATGAGATCATGGAGGCCCAGAGCGGAGGTGCCTCACCCAAAACCTAGTAGCAAATCATCTGCACAGCCTGGAACCCAGAGCCCTGATATCAGGCCTGGGGCTCTTCCTGTCCCATGTCTGTCTCTTGCCTCTCATCTTCCTAAGTTCTTCTCCCTGGGCTGGCTTCCACTTTCATTCTCCAGGCCCTTATTCTGGAGTCTTGCTATGAGTTGCCTGGCAAAAATTTCTTGCTAATATATTAACTTGTAAGAGTGAAACTGAATTTCCCAGGGCTGTTTAGGTCTTCTAGATCCCCAAAATGCATTTTAACAATAATCTCTGTATTGGTTTGTTAATTGTTAAGTAACAAATTACCACAAAGGTAGCAACTTAAAATAGCACACACAAATATCTTCTCTCAGTTTTCATGTGTTGAGTTACCAGGGATAGCTTAGCTGAATTATCTGTACAGAGTCTCACAAAGCTGCAATCAAGGTGTTGACTGGTATGCATTCTCATCAGGAGGCTCAACAGGGGAATTCCACTTCCAAGCTCACTCAGGTTGTTGGCTGAATTCATTTCATTTCCTTGTGGCTGTATGACTGAGGGCCCCAGCTTTTGCTGGCTATGGGCCGGAGGCTGTCTTCAGGTCAGCCTCACAATTCTTTGCCACATGAGATTCCTCAACATGATTGCTTACCTCCTCAAGCGAGCAAGGAGAATCTCTCAACTCTGTCACCATGGAGTTTTATATAAAGTGACATAATCATGAGATTGACATCCTATTACCTTGCCTGAATCATGAGAGTAGCATCCATCAACCTTTACCATATTCTGTTGGTTAAAAGCAAGTCACAGATTCTGCCAGGGGTGAGAATTATTAGGGTGAACTTAGGGTCTCCCTCCACAGTCTCAGGTCTTGGTGACTCACCTGTAATGTACCCATAATTCTATAACAGGAAGCCCCTACTCTGTGCCAGGCAGCACACTGGTCTTTACACATGACTGAGTGGAAGTGATGGCGTTATAGACAGATAATGGCCAGACCCTAAGGTCAAGGCTGAAGGCTATGAGTTTGAAGGGTTTGTGCATCACAGAAGATACAGCCTCTTCTTACACTGGGAAGGCAGGGAGTTAACACTGGCACAGCCCTGATGGGTAAAGAGGAATTGACAGGAAGACAAAAAAGATGCAAAAAAGTTATGATGTGGAGGCAAAAGAGCGAGATGAGTCTGGGGAGCCGCAAGTAATCTAGTTTGATGTTAAAAGCCCTCGGGTCATGGGGCAAAGCCAGATCACTGAGGGACCTAGAAGCCAGGTTTAGAAGTGTGTCTTCCTGCTTGACCTGAGAGGGCCACCGTGAGGTTATAATAGGAGAATTTGGGAAGTGGCATGATGAGCTTGGGCTCCAGGGAGTGAGAAGCTCCAAGGAGGACCCTGAACAAGGCAGCACCTATGGGAATGAGAATAGCCTGGCTTCTCTGTGCTAACAAGAAGTCCACTCTCCCCCTAAAATATCCCAGGGAAGGCAGACCTTCTAAGAGCAGTTTCAGGCAGCTGGGCTGTCAGAATGATGAGTTCTGCAGACCAGCAGCTGAATGAAAGAAGAAAAATGTACCAACAAGCCCCGTTTCACTGCCCTTGACCTTGCAGTAGAGCTCTAAGTGCAAAATCTGTCATCTATTAATCTGTTAGAAGTTGACAAAAGGGACTTTGATCAGGGGTTGTTTTTTTCTCCCCTTCTTAAGTTTCCTGATGACACATAATAGCCCATTTCAGCCGTAGGCCCGGAAGCATGGCCATCATTCTTTTGCTCACTTCAACCCCAGTGGCCTCCTCCCCTCTGTGGCTTTCCCCCATCCCCTGCCCTGATATTAATTGGACTGTAAGTGGTTACATGTGTTTCTTTTTATGTGTCAGTTGGAACCCGTTATTTGAGCTTGACAGCTATTTGGGAACACAGAAGGGATTCTCTGGGCCAGAGTTGGAAAATGGAACCATCTAGAACATGTCACATTTGCTTCTACCTCCTGTTTTTTCTCTTCCTCTATGCCTTGAGGTCTTGATACCTCCCACCCTTACCCTCACTTCTATTCCATCTCCACTCCTCTGAGTTAGGTCTACCCTAACTTTGCAGACCATGGATGTTCACAGCCAGGAGAGACCTCAGAGACCCTACAAACTTTTCTTCTGAAATCTATAGCTTCTTATTTTAAAGTTAGAGAAATTGAAGCCTAAGAGAGGAAAGCAATTTTTTTTTTAATGAAAATAACATCTGTTGCAGGTCTCTTAGGTACAGGTTTCTTACATGTGTTCTCTCATTGTATCCTCAAAATAACTGAGTTAGGAATCACATTGCCATTTTTCAGATGGTGAAATGGAGACTCCTGGAGGCAAAGCAGAAAGGATGCTTGGGCCAGATTGCCTAGGATTATATCCCATCTCCAGCACTTACCAGTTGTGTGATCTTGGGCAAGTGGTTTATTTTCTCTGTGCTTCAAGTTGCCAGGCAGTAATGGGGCTAGTAAAAGTGGCTACTTCAAAATGTTATTATGAAGATTAAATTAAATGATTTTTAGGTGCCTAGAACAGTGTCTGGTACACAGAAAGCACTTGTTAAATGCTAGCTGCTGCTGCTCTGAGAGGCAGTGCAGTGCAGCACAGTGGTTCCGCACACTGCTTCTGGAATGAGATGTTCTTGGTTTGAATCTCAGCAATACCAGTTACTAGTTATATGAACTTGGGTAAATTACTTATGTTCTCAGTGCCTAGTCTCATCTACAAAATGGGGGTATTCCTGATGATTGAGTGTTCCTCAGTGAAATGGTTAGTTTCCCACGTTATTACCTTGCAGTGAGTTCTGTCAACTGACAAGCCCTATTCAACTCTATGGAGCTTTTCATCAGATCTTTAGTGACTCATTTTAAATGTGAGTAGACTTTGAATATTACAAGTTACATCATCACAGAGATGAGAAGATATTGCATCTAAGAAAATAAAAATGAATGTAAAAAGAAAGAGTGGGGATCAAGTGAGAATAAGACAGATTTCTTGAAAATTAAAATTAATAGACAAAAAAAAACCCTTAAAAATAACACATTTCATAGATGAGGAGAATGCTTAGAAAGTAAAACAAAAAGATAAACAGATCGGAAATAGGAAAGAAAGATAAGAAAATTGGAGGATCTATCAAGGATATCCAGCATCCAAATAGTTAAACATTCCAAAAAGAGAAAAATGGAGAAAACAAGGGGAAGGCAATACTCAAGGAAAAATACCAAAATAAAATTCCCAGAACTGAAGCTATGAGTTTACTTATCTGAATCCACCACATGCTAAACACGGTAAATGACAAAAAGATCCACATCGAGGCAAATTATTAGGAAATTTCAGAATACCATCAATCAAGAAAAAATATCAAAAGCTTCCAGAAAAGAAAAATGAAAAGCAAATAAAAACAAAAACAAGTATAAAAGATTGGGGTACAGGATGGCATTGGATTCCTCAACAGTATCTCAGGAGGCTGATTGAAGCTGTAGAATTCTATACCCAGCCAAACTATTAATCGAGTGTGAGCTTCTCAGCAGCAACACTGAAAACTCTAAGCAAAGAAGCAGTATCTTTAAAATTCTGAAGAAAAGTGGTTTTTGAAATGGAGTTTATGCCCAGCCAAATGGCAACCCAGAAGGGCTCTAAAGAATTTTTTAAATGACAGTCCCCCCCACATTTTCCTTCCATTCTCCTTGTCTCAGTATGCTGCTGGAGGGACTGTTCTGCTAAAATGAGGGGGTCAACCAAGAAAGAGGAAGACATAGAATCTGCAAAGCAGATGACCTGATGGAGGAAAAACTGAAGGGATATTAGATTGTGTGGAGAGATGCTAGGTTTGAAGCAGGGCCCAGGCATAGAGCACCATCTCTTCCTGCCATCAAGGCCCCACTGTACTGTGGTTGGTGCTGTGGATCCCCTGAAAGCAGACTGACTCTCATTCCAGCCCTATCTCTCTTCCCCAGCTGCCTCACCCACTGCAGCTCCAGGGCCAGTCTCCTTGCACACCCTCCACAGGGCACATGGAGACTTCTGCAGTCCTCCATGCATCATAGGAATTGAGGAAGACTCTGACATTCTGTCATCTGCTGTGTTGGTTTGAATGGCCCACCCCAGTTGCCTCATCTTTTAAAAAGGATAATAATAGCACTAACGTCACAAGGCCAATGTGAGAGTTTATATTTGCAAAGCACTTAGAATGACATCTGTCACATAGTAATGCAATATTGGTATTTGTTAAATAAAATATATTATGTAATGATGTGAAGGTGAAATAGTAGTAGGATAGAAATGTGTCACTTTGAACTTTAAAACCTATGGCAAGTTCATCATCTCCCACTGGTCATGTATATCTAGACACTCCCAAATGTACCTTCCTGAAAGCACTTCAACTTGTGATGCCAGTGCAAGTCTGGCCACACTGATTACTGCTGAACATAGGTTAGTGACTCCTCCTTGCTCTGTGGAAGAGGTCAGAGTTCTATGTTCAGACCACTAGGATCTGCTCTGCTGTCCTCTCCAGGGTCACCTTGAATCAACCCTTCTTTCCCACTTGTCCTCCAGTTCTGGAGACTTTTTTCAGCATCCTCTCATAAACTGTGCTCCTTCCTGCTTCAGGACCTTCACCCAAGCTATTCCTTGTGCCTGGGTGGCTCCTCCTGCCACTATCTTCTCCTTCCTTTCGCTGGCTCCTACTCACCCCTTGAATCTTGTCTAGGTTATTATTTTTTGCAAAGAAGTCTTCCCCAGACCCAAAAGAGATGATAAATCCCGTGATGCATTCCCATAGCCCATGTTATGTTTAATTCTTACATTCAGCACAACTTGCAATTGTTTGGGTTATCCATCCATCCATCCATCCATCCATCCATCCATCCATCCATCCAACACATGCTTATTGAATGTCTATTATATGCCCGGTACTTTTCCTGGCCTTAACCATATAGCAGTGAACCAAACAGACAGAACCCCCTTGCCCAGGTCTCTAGCAGTTATTCGATGTATTTGTGTTACAAAAGCAATCCCAAAACAGTTACACCCAATTTGGGGCCCAGCTCTATCGCTTCTGTTTCATAAACACTGGAATTTCTTTTCTCCTGTCCACTCTGTGCTGAGCTCCTGTAGTACAGACACAAAAGAGATAATTACCACTCGTTTGTCTTTGAGAAAGTCACTTAATGCCTCTGATCCTAATTTCCTATATGAAAATTTTCTCTGCCTCCTCTGAGGGGCCATGAGGATTAAATTACTGGACAGTTCTCTCTGTTCATGTAAAAGGGCTGTGGCATATGCAATTGAACAGCAGAAGCTTCTTAAACAACCTGCGATCAACCATCAAAAACACAAGGGCAAGACTCCTAAGCAGTTCTTTGCTTACCACTATATTCCTAGTGTCTAACGTGTACCTGGAGGAAAGCAGTCTTTAATGTATTATTTGTTAAGAAATAAGCAAACAAAATGCTGCTACCTTCCCTAGAAAGATGATGGATTGAAGGCACAGTCCTACTCCTATGAAACTCATGAAGATCTCAAGCAGTGGCAGGAAACAGAGCTGCTGACTAGCAGTTTCGCAGGAGGTTAAAAGAAGAGAAGCCCCACCCAGGCGGAAGGTCGCTGCGGTTTCTTTGGTGAATGATCTGAATGATCGTCCCCCAGCTCTCCCATTTAGACCCTAGTTAATCTGGCTACCCTTATAACCAGGCCAGCCCTCTAGAGTAACAGAGCCTGAAGTGAGGAGGTGGGAGGAACATTCATGAGTGGGTAACCCTGTGACTAATCCAAAGAAACAGTTTCAAGCCTGGTGGTTCACCCCAGCCTTGTTTGTGTCTAATTTCCCCAGGGGCAAATCAGCCCCTTCATTTCACTCTGAGGTTTAGGGTTTCCCCTAGAGCTCTTGGTGAGACTCAGCCAGGATGTTTTGCATAAGTGTGGGAAGTCTTGGAGGTGGAAGTAGGAAATGGGGTGGAGAGTAAAGGTGAGACTGGATGGGGACACTCTGTCCACCCCGCTTCTGAAAATTTTAGCATAATTCAAATGCACTCAATTGCTTCTTCCCAGGCTATTTTGCAGAAAATTAACACCAAAGGAGACAGAAGAATTGAGCTTTTTAAAACAAGGGTTTTTTTT
>NW_016814470.1:1621178-1636966 GCF_001698545.2 Rhinopithecus bieti | reverse complement strand
TTGTTTTTTTTTTTTAATTTATTTATTTTTTCCAGGAGAAAGGTAGGGAGAAAAATGAGAGCTAGGAAGCACATGGCCCTAAACAGGTGAGAAGTAATAGGCCTCATCTTTTATATCTGGACCAGCCATAATTCTTGACATACAGTGCGCATTTCACAAATGTTTATAAGTGGGTTGAAAGAACGTGGGCTCTCAAAGCCGATCCACCTGGTTTGGGGCCTGGCTCTATCACTTGTTTCATAAACAGTGGGCTTTTTTTCCACGTGTCCACTCTGTGCTGGGCTCCTGCAGTGCAGACACAAAGGAGGTAATTACTGCACATTTGTCTTTGAGAAAGTCACTTAAGGCCTCTGATTCTCATTTTTCCTATATGAAAATCTTCTCTGCCTCCCTTAGAGGGCCATGAGGATTACACTGAACAGTGTTCTGTCTGTGACAAAGGGCTGTGGCAAATGCGTGCAGTTAAACAGCAGAAGCCCTCTTCACCTGCAATCCACCAGCTTGCTAGATTAATGGAGGATCTCCACACTACTCAGCAAGCACTGTGCCCATGCCTGGGATACACTAAACCCTTGAAGCTAGCAGCTCCAACTGAAGCTTCTCTCCAGTTTTCCCGGGCACATAGGTTTCCATCGGTTGAGCTGTGTGTGCTTACCAAGGGCTATTTGTATTTCTTCTCAACCTATACCTGTTACTCTGATTAAATAATGCAATCCGTCATTTCATAATGCAATAAAATATGAGTGCAAAAACATAGAGTTGTTTCTTTGCAAGCTAAAGTGAGTGCTTTGGAGAGAATCAATGCATGCTATAACTGAACAACCTCCTGGCGAATTCTGTGTAAGTGCAATAACTATAAAGGTTAGAGAGAAAAACAAGAAAATAGAGTCTTTGCCATTCAGTTTTATATTCCCTTCCACTTTAAAGAAACAGAGACTACATATTGTTGGTGTTACCTTGTGGGCGTGATTTATCTGGGAAAGAATTCCAAACAGCCAACCCAAAGAATCCCCCATTTTCTATGACTATCTTGGGGAAGTGGGCGTGACAAAGCTGAATCTCATCAGATTCCAGAGCGGGTGTTTGGTGACTTTAATGCTTCTCAGTAAAGTGGATGGGAGAGTGTCAGGCCTGACTCAAGCCACAGAGGGTTCTGAGAACCTCAGAGCTGGGAAGGACTTCATGTTCACTGGGTCCAGGCATCCCCTGGGGCGGGCACCTCTACCGCAGTCCCGCTGCCAGGTGGCTGCCCAGGCTCCCGACTGATGCCCCAGTGACTCAACACCACTGAGACCAGAGCCTGGTTCGGTTTGAGTCGTATTCTGGTAAGCGTGCCTGACTCACTCTCCTCTCCCTTCTCTGTACTCCTTAATGTACCCTCCTTCACCCCAGGTGAAAAGCTCCCTTAACTTTGTCACAGCAGGTCCAGAAAGAAGCTAACACTGTAATATGAATTTGCCTAATATATTCTCAAGGTCCCTATTTTCCCAGCAGGACAGGGCCTGTTTATCCTTTCAGACAATTCTTCATTCATTCCTGGGGCCTTCTTATCTTTCCTAGCCCCAAGATCCAGGTCCTTCGTCCAAAAGACCTACCCTAAGGCCCATTTCTGCACATTTCCAGCAAGATTCTGCCTGATCTCTGCCTCAAGTTGGTAGGACAAAATACTGTACCTTGCATCAAAAAAACTTCTAATTCTAGCACCTTTTTTTTTTTTCTTTAACCAAGACGGAGTTTCGCTCTTGTTGCCCAGGTTGGAGTGCAACGGTGTGATCTCGGCTCACTGTAACCTCCGCCTCCCGGGTTCAAGTGATTCTCCTGCCTCAGCCTCCCAAGTAGCTGGGATTATAGGCACCCACCACCACGCCTGGCTAATTTTTGTATTTTTAGTAGAGCTGTGGTTTCACCATTTTGGTCAGGCTGGTCTCAACCTCCTGACCTCAGGTAATCTGCCTGCCTTGGCCTCCCAAAGTTCTGAGATCAAAGGCGTGAGCCATTGTGCCTGGCCTAATTCTAGCACTTTCTAACTATTAGACCTTGGATTACATAATTAATGTTTCTAAAAGTTGTGATTTTTCTCATTTGCATAATGGAAATTGAAATCGCTCATTGTGATGGTTCTTCATTCAACAATTTTTAAAGTCCTTACAGTGTGCTCAAGCACTCTGCTGCTGTGATACTGTGTATACATGACTGGGAAAGCCAGAGACTGTCTGATATAGCCACAGGAATGAAGTTTTGCTGGTTGATAGATGGGATAATGCAGGGGTTGGCAAAGTTTTTCTGTAAAGTGCCAGATAGTAAATATGTTAGGCATTATTCTGCCATAGTAGTGCAAAAGCAGCCATAAACAATATATAAACAAATGGGCGTGACTGTGTGCCAATAAAACTTCACAAAAACAAGCAGCAGGCTTTGACTTGTAGGAAATAGTTTGCCTACTGCTGGGCTAAAGGTTAATGTTTGTGGATTGAGGGTCAGTTCCAGATTACTCCAAGAAGGTGGCTTCAGATGATGAACGTGTGGACTTAGCCTGGCATGCTGGGAGTTCTTCAGGCGGGCCTCCAAATACATCATTCCTTTTGCTTATGCAGAGCTGGATTGGTTAGATCTCAAGCTGGCTTAATTAACTTCCCAAGCCTGCTTCCTTAATGGCGAAGTACGAATTCAATAGCATTCAATGGCCCCTTATAACAGACACAGTAAGTATGACAAAGATACGATCCAGCCTACACTACTGGGATGACAGCGAAAAGTCACTTCTCTCCAACAGGGTTTAACTAGTGGTTTCCCAAACTTGAACACTCGTCGAATCACTCAGGATGCTTGTTAAAAATACAGATTCCTGGACCCCTCCTTTAAAATGATTATTTCAAGCTATAGAGATGACTTGGGGACTCTGGACTATTAGCGTGTGGCCCAGATGATTTTGAAGGAGGGAAACTCAGAGTTAGGCCCCTTCTAGCTCTGACACACAGTGGTTATCAAAAGAGTAAAGGAAGCCTGTCTGCCCTTGCTGGGCTGTGGTGGGACAGAGAATGGTGGTGGTGGGGATCGTTATCTTGTCTGCAAGGACGTGGCAGGATGTGGTTGACCTGAACTTCCTGTGAATCAAGGAACCAGAGAACAGGGGGAGAGATTCACAGCCCGGCAGTAGGCTTGGCCCACATGCCTAGAGTGTGCTCAGTGGGTATTGGGAAATGAGAGCCTGGCCCCACCTCCTCTCCATGACCTTGGGCAGGTCACTTCACCTCTCAGAGTGTCAGTTTCCTCATGGATACAATGGAGGGATGATGGGCCATTTTCAAGGACACCATGAAGAATAAATGAGGTATCATTTATAAAACCTCTGTCTCCTCGATTAGTGGTAGAAAATTCCCTTTCAGTGGAATAAGTGCCCACCTCAAAACATCCAAGGGCCAAGAGTTAGGAGACCTCCTTCATGGGCGGGGTTTTACCAATGACCCAATGCTCCATCTTGGAGTAAGTGAGATCATGTTGTTGGGCCTCACTTGGCTTAACTGGAGAATGGGATGTTATGCACCTGCAGTTCCCAGTTTCCTTTGCCAGGATTCTCTTGAAGGTTGGATGAAACTATGGAATGAGAAGTGTCCTGGTGCTGTCGGGGGATATGGCCAAAAAAAAGTCCAAGACCATTCTTGCCAGGTGCAGGGAGAGATGTTGCTGACTTTAATAATGTACTTCTTTCCATTTGTTATTTTTATAACAAAGGAAGAGGCCAGGCGTGGTGGCTCACTCCTGTAATCCCAGCACTTTGGGAGGTGGAGAAGGGGGAGGTCACGAGGTCAGGAGATCGAGACCATCCTGGCTAACACGGTGAAACCCCGTCTCTACTAAAAATACAAAAAATCAGCTGGGCGTGGCGGCGTGTGCCTGTAGTCCCAGCTACTCAGGAGGCTGAGGCAGGAGAATGGCATGAACCAGGGAGGCGGAGCTTGCGAATGAGCGGAGATCGCGCCATTGCACTCCAGCCCGGGCGACAGTGAGACTCTGTCTCAAAAATCAATCAATCAATCAATCAATCAATCAAATGAAGAAATAAAACAGGACCTCTGAATGATATCTTTGTCAAATATAGCTTTCTCCTATTGAGTTATTTTCATCTCAGTTTATCAATCAATTGAGAAACAGTCACTGGAGATCAATGGTGTACCCAACCGTGTGCTATGTGTAAGATATGGAGGTTCAGAGGTATGCCGCTAGGTCTCTAACCACGAAAGGCCCACAGTCCAGCTTGGGAGATAACAAATATGTGTTATCCAAGTATTTTAACACATGGGAAGTGAAATAGCAATGCAGTGATAATGCTGATGATGCTGACAGTAATGATGGAAAGGATGAAGATGATGTCAATTACTCTTCATATACACGCACAATTGTACACTTTACAAAGCATGTTTAGGGCGATTATCTTATCTGATATTCAAGGCTAGGAAAACCCTGATTTTACTGATGAACAAACTCAGGGTAATAACTTCTCAGAGATCAGATAGGAAGAAATTAGCTTACTTGGACTCCAGCTTCTTTCTTTTGGCCCCAAGAGTGCCATTATCCCCAAGACATCATAACTTTCTTCCCTTAAATTGCAACAGAACATTGCAAAATGCACATTATCATCAGATAGTAATGTGAGTAAATTACCACATGGGAAGTGAATGTTACAAGATCTCAAAGAGAAGGCAGGTCAGGGGACTGTTGACTGTAGCGATCAGAAAAGGCTCAGAGGAGAAAGCTGAGTTTAGCCTTGGAAGGCTGCATCGTATTTTTGACAGGTGGAGATGTGGGGAGGGGTGACATTCTTGGCAAGAGGAAATGTATAGGCAAGAAAGGAAGTAAGAAAGTTCAAGGTGTGGTGGGAAATAGCCAGACTCCAGTCTGACCAGAATGGGTTCCATACAGTGGCTCTGCTGGGCAAGAGTTGGGGATGGTCTCTTCCAAAGGGCTAGAGTGGTACTCTTTACTTTAGCATAGGTGGGATATGGCCACCATTTTCTCTTTCATATCCTTATCCCCCTCAACCCTGAGTCCATCCATAATCAAATCAAGCAGTAATCAAATCAAATAACAGTCTGTAGTCTTAGCCCAAAGACAGAATCTGCCACTTCCGACTTTTTTCTTTAAAAAAAAAGTCAGAATGCTGCTGAAACAGGAACAGCATTGAGGCAACAGCAGCTCTGACTCACAAACAGCACATCAAAGCAGCAATGATAAGAAACTGGCAGTAATTGTGCGTGTGAGTAGCGCTTTCCTGACGCTCTTTGAGGCTTGGGGCCCCTCTGGGCAGCCTGATTGTGGAAAGAAGCATGTGGTTTTCAAAAATTGGGTGACTCACCACACAGGCAGGGTTCAGAAACAAAAACATAGTCCTGTCTGCTTTGGTTCTCAGAGCCCAGGGCTTTGGGTCACTGCACATTTTAGGACATCAGTGAGCTGAGATTCCTCTGTTCATTTACCCAATCATCCATCCATTTGACCATCCATTTATGCATCCATCCATCCATTCATCCATCCATCCATCCATCCAGGCACCCAGACATCCTTCCTTCCAACCATGCATCCATCCATCAACTCATCCATCCAGGCATCCTTCCATCCATGTATCCATGCATCCATGTGTCCATGCATCTATCCATCCATCCATCCATCCATCCATCCTTCTATCTAGGCATGTGTCTTTCCATTCATCCATGCATCTGTCCACCCATCCGTCCAACTATTTATCTATTTGTTCCACAGATACTATGAGCATACACTTGGTATAGGCCCTGTGCTAGGTGCAGAAGATGTAGTGGTGACCAAGATAGACTCCAAACTCAGTCCCTACCTTCATGGGGCTTATAGTCTATTGAGGGAGAGAAGTATTGACCAAATAATTACATTGGCAATTAAATCACTACTGTGAAAAGGGCTGTGAAGGAAAATACTGAGGTGTGTAATAGGAGAAAGTGACCTGGTCTGGGAAGATGGTCAATGAAAGCAGGGACTTATGCTAAAAGATAGATAAGATTGATAACTGTACAATCAGCCTTTCAGCAACACCTCCTCCACTATTAGGGATAATAAAGAGATAGAATTCAACATTTTTCAATCTCTCTGTCTTCATACAAACACCATGAGGAGTTAATGACACAATCATGCTTTTTTGAGTCTCAGAGACCTGGGTTCAGATCCCATATTCTGAACTTACTATTGCTGTGACTTTGAATAAATTACTTATCCCCTCTGATCCTCAGTGTCTTCCACCATAAAGTGAGGATAATAATAATGGCCTTCAAAAGATAGTTTAGAATATAGGTTGAAATAATTTCTGTCAGCTTCCTAGCCTATAGTAGACCCTTAATAACTGTGGTCAGGTTCTTAATCTACTGTCACCGGTATGCAGTTGTATGCATATCTCATGTAGGTTTGTTCTCTAGGAATGACCAGAGCACCAGGCCTATTGTCTGAAGTGGCTGGCTGAGTTCTAGAACATACCCATCTTTAATGAGAGTCTGAATTAGATGATCTCAAAAGTTCCTTACTATCCCAGCTTCTAGAATCCCAGAAATTCTTCGTGAAAAAAAGCAAAACCATGGGCCGGGAGTAAGATGCCACGGGACCTCTTTTGCCCCTCTGAGCCTCAGTTTCCCCTTATCTCCAATGATAGGGTTGGAACTAAGAGTATTTGCAGTCTGACAGTCTGGGATTTTGTGATCTGCAGGAGGCAAGAGGTCCTCAGCAGAGCTGGTGCCTGATCCAATCATGACATCCATAGAGTTTTACTTCTGCCCCTGTCCTTTCCCTGTTCTTTCTGCCAGCTGGCTCCAGGTGCCAGGGCTCTCACCTGCCCAGGTTCCTTCAGACAGAGCATGAAGCAGAACCAACCAATAGCTTAGTTTATTCACACTGTGATCCATGAACCTTAATATGTTTTCCCTCTTCAGAAAAATATACCTTTGGAAAGATGAACCTGGAGAGGATAATACTTAACTCTCCTAGGTCTATCAATAATGGAGGAACTCCAGGCCTTGTAGGAGAAATGTACAGTTTCACCTCATTTCACACTCAAGGGGGAGCTGTTTATTCTGTGTATGGTCAGGATGTCCACGCTGGGAATGGGAAGAGATCAGGAGGGAGGGGCTTGAGGTTGGAGAGGACAGGTGTTGAAGGATATCCTTCCTTGTGAAGCTCTTTTGGATGAGAGAGCAGCACTGGTTGAGGTTCATGTCTCTCTGTTTCATGGTCTGGCTCCCAAGGACCATCAGTGTGGACCAGGACTGGGGACATCTTGTCCTGCATTTCCTCTCAGCCTGAGCCCTCCGCAAGAGTTCTCTGGACAAGCCTTGCTTATGAGTGCCCCTGAGAGCTTCCTTTGGTGTGGCCAATGTCCCTTCCGCAACCTTATTAGAGCCATGCATGGAGCAGAGTTAAATAAACAGAAACCCCTTAAGCATTCAAATATAGACTCAACTTCCCTTGTCAGATAGTCTGGGCTGTATCCTTTTCGGTTATTTTGGGAGTGGGGTGGGGTGGGTAGTCTTTCTTGTTTTTAGGAAATGGTATCTGGAAGGCATATACAGAAGTGGTATGCAAATTCTGCATACCATGCAGATGTTAGAAATTGAGCCCATCATTACTAATATTAATTTCCTATAATCCCAGGCTTATGAGAGATTTTTTAGGAAAATGAGAAGAGAAGCCATGGACCACAATCCCGAGGAGATACATCAGGGAGTTGGGAGAACACATCGGTTGTCCCTAAGTTAGATGGGGCCCAGCCGGGCTGTCCATTCTGCTGAAGTGGCATGGCTTTTCCTGATTTCTCTCACCTGATAGTTAGTTGTGACTAGTTAAGGAGTTGGTTAGGAAAACTTCAGCCTTTAGCCCTTTGAGACATCCAAGGATAATATTATTTCTAATGTTCTCCCTCTTTCTATTGGCATTAGGTGATAGTGAGGTAACTTGGTTATCTGTTGCTAGTTAGGAATCAGAGCAAGAATTTAGGAAGGAAGTATACATGCCTTCAAAGCAGCATCAACATCTTTTGTAGATCTTCCCAACTTGAAATCTAATAAGCTCCAAATGTCAAAGTATTTCCCATTTATAATTTTTTTTCTCAATAGCTGGCTTTGGAGGCTCAAATCAGGCTGGGGTTAGCTACAGAGCAGTTGGAGAAAGAAGGCCCTGAAGCAAACTAGAGGGAAGAACATGCCAGGTGGTCAGTACCAGAGTGAGGAGGGAGAGCTGCCAAGACTTGGGAGATGGCTCCAGCAGGCAGTGAGCTGAGACAGAGCTGGAGGCAGATTGGGCACAGCCCAGAGTGGCTGAGGGGGCACGATACCAGGGAAGGGGCTTTGTGGGCTCCGGTCTCTGCCCAGGCCTCCTGCCCATATTCTTCCCTGGTGCCCCTGGGGCTTCTCCCACTTTCATTCCATTGCTGCTTGTAAGAAGACAGATGTTGATGATCTTCATGTCTCCGGTGCTCTCAGCTCCCCTGGTTTAAGCCGGCTGTTCCATTGCAGAGCCAAGGCCCCAAAGGGTCTTTTACCCACTGTTCTCGCTGTTCTGTGCAAAGTGTCCTTCTTATTAATTGTTAAAACTGTTGTAAAAGTTTTGAGGCCTGGCATGGTGGCTCATGCCTGTAATCCCAGAACTTTGCAAGGCCAAGGTGGGAAGATCGCTTGAAGCTAGGAGTTTGAGACCACACCGTGAGTCAGAGACCAGCCTGGCCAGGAGTCAGAGACAGAGAGAGACCCCGTCTCTATAAAAAATGTAAGAACTTAGCCAGGCGTGGTGGCGCACACCTGTAGTCCCAGCTACTTGGGAGGCTGAGGCAGGAGGATCAGTTGAACCCAGGAGACTGAGGTTACAGTGAGCTATGATTGCACTGCTGCACTCCAGCCTGGGCGACAAAGCAAGACTCTATCTCTAAATAAATAAACAAGTAAAAGAAAAAATAAAATGAAAGTTTTAATTTATTTTTTGAGTCACATATGTTGAACTTATTTATTCGGTGAAATTTAACCTTTCAGAGTGTACAATGCATTCAGTTTTGACAATGTGTACTATCCTATAACCACTTATAATAGAGAACATTTACAGCATCCCCCAAAGTTCTCTCTTGCCCCTTTAGGGCCAGCCCCCTCCCCAGCTCTCTAGTTCCTATCGTCACTAATTTGATTGTTGTCACTATCATTTTGCCTTACCTAGAATAGCTTGTAAATGAAATAATTCAGTATTCAGACTTTGAGTCTGGCTTCTTTCACTTAGCATAATGCTTTTGAGGCTCATCCACGTTGCCTGAAAAGAACATGACATCCGGTCAATCCCACTTCAAAATCTTCAAATGGCAGAGTGGCGGTGCCCTGAATTAAAGGATGCTGGTCAAATAACACCTGTCTGCTATAAAAACATTCTAGACTACAATGCTATGAATGATAGAATAAAGGGTTGTTTCCAGTTTTCAAGTGCAGGTTTGGGTATGATTAACTTATTTGTTAATCCCTTAAGATTCAGGGATAACTTCATAGAAATGGGTCTTCCCCCCATCTAGCTTTTAGTCTTTTGGTTTTGTTATTTATTTATTTAGAGACGGAGTCTCACTTCGTCTCCAGGCTGGAATGCAGGGGCACAATCACCGCTCACTGTAGCCTTGAACTCCACAGCCCAAGGGATCCTCCCATCTCAGCGTCCCCAAGTCGCTGGGACTATAGGCATGCACCACCATGCCTGGATAATTTTTGTGTTTTTTGTAGAGAGGGGGATTTCACCGTGTTACCCAGGCTGATCTTGTACTCCTGAGTTCAAGCAACCTCTCAGCTTGACATACCAAAATGCTGGGATTATAGGCATGACCCACCGTGCCTGGACCTGATTTTGTTTTAATTAAACAAGCAATGCAAATTTATTTAGAATAATTAGAAAGGGAAAAATCACCAATAACTCCATTATCCCAAGATATCACCACTATTAATGTTTTTGAGTTCTAGGTTTTTCTCTTTCTGTTAGTATACATGTATCTGTATGTTTTATATACGTATATATGTGTGTGTGTATATATGTATTTCTTTCGGCTTTTTTACTGTGGTTATATACACATAACATTCTGACCATTGTTAAGTGTACCATTCAGTGGTATTAAGTACATTGATGCTGTTGTGCAGCCATCACTATCATCTATCTCCAGAACTCTTTTCATCTTGCAAAACTGAAACTCTGTACCCATTAAGCAGTACCTCCCCCCAGCACCTGAAAACCACTGTTCTACTTTCTGTCTCTACAATTTTGACTACCCTAAGTATGTCCTGTAAGTGAAATCATGTAATATTGGTGTTTTAGTGAGTGGCTTATTTCACTTAGCATTATTTCCTTGAGGTTCATCCATTTGTCACACGTATCAGACTTCCCTTCTGTTTAAAGGCTAAATATTATTTCATTGTATGTATACACCACATTCTGTTTACCCATTCATCTGTTGATGGACACCTGGATTGCTTCCACCTCTTGAGTACTGTGAGTAATGCTGCTATAAACTTCTGTGTACAGATATCTCTTCAAGACCTGGCTTTCAATTCTTTTGAGTCTATACCCAGAGGGAAATGTTGGATCATGTGGCATTTCTACGTTTAATTTTTGAAGAGCCACCATATTGTTTTCCACAGAGGCTATACCATTTTGCATTCCCACCAACAGTGCACAACTATTCCAATTTCTCCACATCCTCATCAACATTTGTTATTTTCTGCTTTGTGTTTTGTTTTTATAATAGCATTCCTAATAGGTACAAGGTGGTATCTCATTGTGGTTTTGACTGGTATTTCTCTAATGGCTAGTGATGTTGAACGAATGGCTTATTGGCTATTCATATATCTTCCTTGGAGAAATGTCTTGAGTCCTTTGCCCATTTTTGAATCAGGTTCTTTGTTTTTGTTGCTAAGTTTTAGGAATTCTCTATGTATTCTAGATACTAATCCCCTATTAGATATGTGATTTGCTTAGAGTTTCTCTCATTCCAGGGGTTGCCTTTTTACTCTGTTGATAGTGTCCTTTGATACCCAAAAGGTTTTAATTTTTATGACGCCCAAATTAACTATTTTTTCTTTTGTTGCTTGTGCCTTTGGTGTCATATCCAAGAAAGCATTGCCAAATCTAATGTCACAAAACTTTTGCCCCATGTTTTCTTCTGAGAGCTTTATAGTTTTTGATCTGTGATCTATTTTGAGTTAATTTTGTTTATAATGTTGGGTAAGGGGCTAACTTTATTGTCTTGCATGTGGATATTCAGTGAATGAAACAATGAAAGGGTGAATGAAAGAACTCACATTGAATGGCTTTGGAAGCCTTGTTGAAAATCATTTGTGAGGATTTATCCCTGGGTTCTCTATTTTAATTCATTGGTCTATGTGCTTGTGTTTATGCCAGTAACACACTGTTTTGATTACTGTAGCTTTGTAGTAAGTTTAGAAATCAGGAAGTGTGAGCCCTTCAACTTTGTTTTTTTGAAAGATTGTTTTTATGCCAGTAACACACTGTTTTGATTACTGCAGCTTTGTAGTAAATTGTGAAATCAGGAAATGCAAGTTCTTCAGCTTCGTTCTTCTTTTCCAAGATTGTTTTGGCTTTTCAGATTCCATATGAAAGTTAAGGTAGATCTTTCTATTTCTGCAAAAACTGTTGGTATTTTAATAATGTATTAGTTTGTTTAGGCTACTGTAACAAAATATAGACTGGGTCGCTTATAAATAACAGAGATTTATTTCCCACAGTTCTGGAGGCTGGGAAGTCCAAGATCATATTCAGTGTCTGATGAGGGCTCACTTTCTGGTTCATAGATGGCACCTTCTCCCTCTGTTCTCACATGATGGATGGGGCAAGGCAGCTGTCTGAGGCCTGCTTTTCAAGGGTGCTACTGCCAGTCATGAGGGCTCAGCCTAATCATGACCTAATCACCTTCAAAGTTTCCACCTCCTAACATTATCACATTGGTGATTGGGTTTCAATGTATGAATTTTGGTGAGACACAAACATTCAGACCACAGTAGATAGGTATTGCATTGAATCTGTAGATCAATTTGGAGTATTGACGTCTTAACAATATGGTCTTACAATCTTAAAATGATATGTCATACATATCATGAATATGGTATGTCTTTCCATTTATTTATGTCATCTTTAATTTCCTTCAGCAATGTTTTATAGTTTTCTTTGTCCAAGTCTTTCACCTGCTTGGTTAATTCCTAAGTATTTTTTATTTTTTTGATGCTATTGTAAATGAAGTCATTTTCTTAATTTCCTTTTCAGATTGTTCATTGTTAGTATATACAAATGCAACTGATTTTTGTGTGTTGACTTTGTATCCTGCTACTTTGCCGAATTAATTTATTAGTTTAGAAAAGGATTTTTGATGCAATATTTAGGGTTTTCTATATATAAGATCTGTAAACAGATAATTTTACTTCTTTTCCAATTTGGATGCCTTTTATTCCTTTTTCTTGCCTAATTACTCTGACTAGGACTTCCAACACTATGTTAAATAGAAGTGGTGAAAGTGAGCATACTTACCTTGTTCCTCATCTTAGAGGAAAAGCTTTCATCATTGAGTATGATTGCTATCGATTTTTCATATATGGCTTTCATTATCTGGAGGTAGTTTACTTCTGTTTCTAGTTTTCAGGGTGTTTTTCTAGTTTTCAAGGTGTTGAATTTTGTCAAATGCTTTCTCTGCATCAATTGAGATAATCATGTGTTTTTGCCTTTCATTCTGTTAACGTGGTGTTTTACATCAATTGACATTTATATGTGGACCATACTTGCATTACAAGAATAAATCCCACTTGGTCATAATATAAAATCCTTTTAATATGCTACCAAATTTAGTTTGCTAGTATTTTGTTGATGATTTTTAAAATCAATGCTCATAAGAGATATTGGTCTTATGAACATTTATTTAAAATATATAGTTTTCTTTTCTTGTAGTATCTTTGACTTTTGTATCAGGGTAATGCTGACCTCATAAACAGAGAGGAACTGTCCCTTCCTCTTCCATTTTTCAAAAAACTTTGAGAATAATTGGTGTTATTTCTTCTTTCAATGTTGGGCAGAAATCACTAGTGAAGCCATCAAGTCCAAGGTTTTTTGTTGTTGTTGAATTCTATTAAAATTTTTATTACTGGCTCAATCTCCTTAATAGTTATAGGTCTATTGAGATTTTCTATTTCTTTGTGCTTTCAGTATTGGTAGGGTTTGTATTTGTAGGAATTTGTCCATTTCACCTAGGTTATCCGATTTGTTTGTGTATAATTGTTGGTAATATTCTCTTATAATCTCCTTTAATTCTGTAGAATCAGTAGTAATGTTCTCACTTACATTTCTGATTTTAATAACTGAATCCCTTTCTCTCCTTTTTTAGTCAATTTAACTAAAGATTTATCAATTTTGTTGATACTATAAAGAACCAACTTTTGGTTTTGCTTATTTTCTCTATTGTTTTTCTATTTTATTTACTCTATTCTGATTTCTATTTTCTTCCTTCTGCTAGTTTTGGATTTAGTTTGTTCTTTTTCTAGTTTTTTAAGTTAAATGGGAGAGGGGCATCCACCATTGCTGAGGCTTGAGTAGGTAAACAAAGCTGCCAGGAAGCTCAAACTGGTTGGAGCCCATCGCAGCTCAATGAGGCCCACCTGCCTCTGTAGACTCCACCTCTGGGGGCAGGGCATATCTGAACAAAAGGCAGCAGAAACTTCTGCAGACTTAAACATCCCTGTCCGACAGCTCTGAAGAGAGCAGCGGTTCTCCCAACATGGTGTTTGAGCTCTGAGAAAGGACAGACTGCCTCCTCAAGTGGGTCACTGATCCCCATGTAGCCTACCTGGGAGACACCTCCCAGTAGGGGCCAACTGACACCTCATACAGCCGGGTGCCCCTATGAGACGAAGCTTCCAGAGGAAGGATCAGGCAGCAATATTTACTGTTCTGCAATATCTGCTGTTCTGCAGCCTCTGCTGGTGATACCCAGGCAAACAGAGTCTGCAGTGGACCTCCAGCAAACTCCAACAGTCCTGTAGCTGAGAGACCTGACTGTTAGAAGGAAAACTAACAAACAGAAAGGAATAGCATCAATATCAACAAAAAGGACATCCACACCAAAATTGATGATGGTAGGTCACTATCATCAAAGGCCAAAGGTAGGTAAAACCACAAAAATGGGAGAAACCAGAGCAGAAAAGCTAAAAATTCTAAAATCCAGAGGACCTCTTCTCCTCCAAAGAATCACAGCTTCTCGCCAGCAACAGTACAAAGCTGGATAGAGAATGACTTTGACGAGTTGACAGAAGTAGGTATCAGAAGGTCAGTAATAAACTTCTCCGCGCTAAAGGAGGATGTTCAAACCCAATACAAGGAAGCTAAAAACCTTGAAAAAAGATTAGAAGAATGGCTAACTAGAATAAACAGTGTAGAGAAAACCATAAGTGACTGGACGGAGCTGAAAACCATGGCACGAGAACTACGTGACACATGCACAAGCTTCAGTAGCCGATTTGATCAAGTGGAAGAAAGGGTATCAGCAATTGAAGATCAAATTAATTACATGAAGTGAGAAGAGAAGTTTAGAAAAAAAAAGAGTAAAAAGAAACCAACAAAGTTTCTAATCAATATGGGACTATGTGAAAAAACCAAATCTACGTTTGACTGGTGTATCTGAAAGTGACGGGGAGAGTGACACCAAGCTGGAAAACACTCTCCAGGATATTATCCAGGAGAACTTCCCCAATCCAACAAGGCAGGTCAACATTCAAATTCAGGAAATACAGAGAACACCACAAAGATACTCCTTGAGAAGAGCAACCCCAAGACACACAATTGTCAGGTTTACCAAGGTTGAAATGAAGGAAAAAGTGTTAAGGGCAGCCAGAGAGAAAGGTTGGTGTACTGACAAAGGGAAGCCCATCAGACTAACAACGGATCTCTTGGCAGAAACTCTACAAGCCAGAAGAGAGTGAGGGCCAATATTCAACATTCTTAAAGAAAAGAATATTCAACCAAGAATTTCATATCCAGCCAAACTGAGCTTCATAAGTGAAGGAGAAATAAAATCCTTTACAGACAAGCAAATACTGAGAGATTTTGTCACCACCACGCCTCCCTTACAAAAGCTCCTGAAGGAAGCACTAAACATGGAAAGGAATAACTGGTACCAGCCATTGCAAAAACATGCCAAATTGTAAAGACCATCGATGCTAGGAAGAAACTGCACCAACTAATGGGTAAAATAACCAGCTAACATCATAATGACAGGATCAAATTAACACATAGCAATATTAACCTTAAATGTAAGTAGGCTAAATGCCCCCAATTAAAAGACACAGACTGGCAAATTGAATAAAGAGTCAAGACCCATCGTGTGCTGCATTCAGGAGACCCATCTCTCGTGCAGAGATATGCATAGGCTCAAAATTAAGGGATGGAAGAAGATCTGCCGAGCAAATGGAAAGCAAAAAAAAAGCAGGGGTTGTAATCCTAGTCTCTGATAAAACAGACTTTAAACCATCAAAGATCAAAAGAGACAAAGAAGGTCATTACATAATGGTAAAGGGATCAATTCATCAGGAAGAGCTAACTATCCTAAATATACATGCACCCAATACAGGAGCACCCAGATTCATAAAGCAAGTCCTTAGAGACCTACAAAGAGACTTAGACTCCCACACAATAATAATGGGAGACTTTAACACCCCACTGTCAGTATTAGACAGATCAATGAAATGGAAGGTTAACAAGGATATTCAGGA
>NW_016814470.1:1615417-1618201 GCF_001698545.2 Rhinopithecus bieti | reverse complement strand
ATCCCTTCCTTACACCTTATACAAAAATTAATTCAAGATGGATTAAAGACTTAAATGTTAGACCCAAAACCACAAAAACCCTAGAAGAAAACCTAGGCAATACCATTCAGGACATAGGCATGGGCAAGGACTTCATGACTAAAACACCAAAAGCAATGGCAACAAAAGCCAAAATAGACAAATGAGATCTAATTAAACCAAAGCGCTTCTGCACAGCAAAAGAAACTGCCATCAGAGTGAACAGACAACCTACAGAATGGGAGAAAATTTTTGCAATCTACCCATCTGACAAAGGGCTAATATCCAGAATCTACAAGGAACTTAAACAAATTTACAAGAAAAAGTCAAACAACCCTATCAAAAAGTGAGTGAAGGATATGAACAGACACTTTTCAAAAGAAGACATTTATGCAGCCAACAGACACATGAAAAAATGCTCATCATCACTGGTCATCAGAGAAATGCAAATCAAAACCACGAGATACCATCTCACACCAGTTAGAATGGCAATCATTAAAAAGTCAAGAAACAACAGGTGCTGGAGAGGATGAGGAGAAATAGGAATGCTTTTACACTGTTGGTGGGAGTGTAAACTAGTTCAACCATTGTGGAAGACAGTGTGACAATTCCTCAGGGATCTAAAACTAGAAATACCATTTGACCCAGTAATCCCATTACTGGGTATATACCCAAAGGATTATAAATCATGCTACTATAAAGACACATGCACACGTATGTTTATTGTGGCACTATTCACAATAGCAAAGACTTGGAACAAACCCAGATGTCCATCAGTGATAGTCTGGATTAAGAAAATGTGGCATATATACACCATGGAATACTATGCAGCCATAAAAAAGGATGAGTTCATGTCCTTTGTAGGGACATGGATGAAGCTGGAAACTATCATTCTCAGCAAACTATCTCAAGGACAGAAAACCAAACACCACATGTTCTCACTCATAGTTGGGAACTGAACAATGAGAACACTTGGACACAGGGCAGTGAACATCACACACAAGCATCTGTTGTGGGGTGGAGGGATAGGGGAGGGATAGCATTAGGAGAAATACCTAATGTAAATGACAAGTTAATGGGTGCAGCAACCCAACATGGCACATGTATACATATGTAACAAACCTGCACGTTGTGCACATGTACCCTAGAATTTAAAGTATAATAGTAATAAAAAATAAAAATAAAGGACCAACTTTTGGTTTTGTTTATTTTCTCTATTGTTTTTCTGTTTTATTTATCTCTGTTCTGATTTCTATTTTCTTCCTTCTGCTAGTTTTGGATTTAGTTTGTTCTTTTCTAGTTTCTCAAGTTGTAAAGTTAAGTTCTTAATTTGAGATCTTTTGTGTTTTTCACATAAGCCCTTATAGCTATAAATTTTCCCCTTAGCATTACCTTTGCTTCTTATAACTTTTGGTATGTTGTGTTTTTGTTTTCATTTGTCTTTAAATATTTTCCAGTTTCCATTGTGATTTCATTTGTGATCTATTGGTTGTTTAAGAGTGTGTCATTTAATTTTCACAAATTTGTGAATTTCCCATTTTTCCTTTTTTTTTTTTCTTTTTTGAGACAGAGTCTCACTCTGTCACCCGGGCTGGAATGCAGTGGCCGGATCTCAGCTCACTGCAAGCTCTGCCTCCCGGGTTTATGCCATTCTCCTGCCTCAGCCTCACGAGTCTCATTCTTCTGTCTCATTCTACTCGTTATTGAGAGTGGAGTATTGAAGTCCCCAACAATTATTGTCGAGCTGTCTATTTTCCCTTTAATTCTGTGAATTTTTGCTTCATATATTTTGATGGCCTGATATAATGATATAACATTATACGCATAATTGTTATATCTTCTTGTTGTATTGAATCTTTTTATTAATATGTGTCTGTCTCTGATAAATCTTTTGAATTCAAGTCTATTTTGTCTAATATTAGTATAACCTCCTCTGCTCTCTTTTGATTTTGTTTGCATTACTTTTCTTTTCTATCCTTTTGCTTTCAATAAATTTATGTCTGGATCTAAAATAGTCTCTTATAGACAGCATATCCTTGGAGGATATTTTCTATTCTGCCAATATCTGTATTTTCATTAATGAGTTTAGTCTATTTACATTTAAAGTAATTATCGATAAGGAGGGGCTTATTTTGGTCATTTTACTGTTTTCTAATGCCTTGTGGTGTTTTTTCAGCCTGTTTTTTTATATTACTAACTTCTTTTGTGTTTAAATAATTTTGATGTGAAATGTTTTAATTCTCTTTTCTTCTTTGGGGTGTACATTCTATGCCTCTTTTTTGTGGTTACCACAGGGATTATACTTAACATCCTAAAGTTACAACATTTTAACTTGAATTTATTGGACCTTAACTTCCATAAAACACAAAACTTTGTTTCTGTACAGTTCTGTCCCCACCCTTTTCAGTTATTGATATCACATAGTTATAATTTTATACATTGCATATCCTGAAATGTGAGCTAATAATTATTTTTAATGCACAATTTCTTAAATTATATAAAAAACAAGATATGGGACAATAAACCAAAATTACAGTTTTTAGCTTTTAGACTAATACTTTAAAAAAAATTTATTGGTCTCTTAAATCATGTAGAAAACAAAAAGTGGAGATACAGACTGTTGTTACAATAATACTAGCTTTTCTAATTGCCCAGGTATTCACCTTTACTGAGATCTTTATTTCTTTATATGGCTGTGAGTTATTGTCTACTGTCTAGCATCTTTTCCTTTAAAGCTGCAGGACTTTTTTTTTTTTTTTTTTTTTT